>NC_058413.1:73417842-73507094 GCF_002201575.2 Neomonachus schauinslandi | reverse complement strand
GGCTGGCATAGCAGGAAATCTCCCAGAAAAGAATGCATCTGAAAGCTAGAGATCCCTTTTCTTATAGGAGAGTCTTAGCAAGTTAGAAGAAAAGAGACTGCCAAAGACCACAGCACAACTGAAAAACGGTGATGTTTGTGTTTGCATTCTGACAATACGCTGGCGGTCTGGGTGACCAAGGGCAGCACCCGAGCCTGGCACCTCGTGCCGAAGGGTGTGCTGGAGCAGAGAGACGAGGCTTGGGGGACACTGGGCTGTGGCTCCCACTTTCCCCCACTTCTAGGAGAGACAGCTCAAGTTTGAGGTGGCCCGGGTGTGGGTTGCGGGGACTGGCAGAGGAGATTGCCCTCCTATCTCCAGACACTTGCATTCATTCATTCCTGGTCCATTCCCAACATTAATTAAGGGGTCAAAACACCCTTATGAGAAAGAGTCGCCATCGCCTAAACTTCACCACCTGTAAAACGTGATGGGGAACCGAGACTGGGGCGGGCCCCCCTGCCCCATCCCCACCCGCATCCACACTCGCACGGCCCCGGCACGAGGCAGGCTGCCTGGCCCCCCAGAACCGCTCTGGCTTCCTGGGCCTGAGGGGACCAGAGGGGGCCAAGAGAATGCGGCACAGAGGTCAGTGCCCACTGCAGAGCAGGGCTGGGGAAGAGGCGATTCCTGCTCACTGTCACACTGGCTACGTCCGCTCTGGCCGAGGCCACTGCCGTCCTCCCTCCTCCTCTGCAGTTTACACTGCAGTCTTCCCTCCACCACTACTATCTGGGGAGGCTACAACTCCATGCACCTTACACCCCAAAGACCAAGTCTAAAAGAAGCCACCCAAGCAAAATTCCAGGACGAGTCTTGTGTTCAGGGCTCTATGTAGTGGCACTTGAGAACGTCTCAGATGGAGGCCGTTTTTCTTCCTTCCCTAAGTAAGCACGAGAAAAGGGCCCTGGGCTCAGAAGCGTCCAGGTGACCTGGACGGAGGAAAGTATCAGGACCCCGCAAGAACATCTGCCAGCCTGATTAGCTTCTCCTCTTCCCTGATCCAGCACCTCTCAGATTCGTAAAGAAAGCCAGTGTCTGAGGAGTTAGAGGCCCACGACCCCACTCACTCCTGGCTCTTCGACACGGTGCCTCTGGCTTACTTTGGTCAACTTGCCCCACACCGAAACCTCGACACACGTGACCGCACTGTATATATACTGGCCCATTAGGTCACAGAGCAAATTCATGACAAACACTGATGTGCTAACATGGAAACCTGTGTGCTTGTCCACAGCGACCAGAGGAGTGCGAGGGGGTGGGGAGACTGATGAATATGCTCATGAGCCACAGACTCTAGAAAGTGGTACAAGCTGTCGGGTGAATCTCTGGATGCCACCAAGTCAAGTGTCATTCATTTGATGGAGGGCAGTCCTGAAAGTCTTACTAACCCAACAGAGGGTAGAAACCAGGCTCTGTGCAAGAGAGTGGCTGTGAGACAGAAGAGCCAGGGCCAGTGACCGTGGAATCTTCCGCCTCATCAGAACTTCCCTAGTTCCCAGTCACAATGAGCCTAATGACTCCAAGGTGGGGGAGGCAGCCAGGCAGCCAGCATATGGCTCCGTCCCACTGGTCACTACTAAACAGAGATCAGACTCTGCTCTAATAAATCCCAGAGCTGAGGAATTCTGCCATGTTGTAGTAACAAGGAAAAGAAGTGAAAGAAAAGAAGAGTAAAATGAAAGAGAATAAAGCAGAGGAAGAGATGAAACTCAGAGCAGTTAGGGAGTTTGAGCACCAAGATCATAATGCTCCCTTCCTGTTCCGTATTTTTATGGCTGAACCCAGAAGCTAAGAAGCCCCGCCATCTCCTGAAAATCCAAACCAAGCAGGGAGTTTGGTGAGAACCGCCTGCTAAATTCCCATCACCCGCAGACACGTCTTCTCACTGCCAACCCCACACACATTCACAGGAAACCCCGATGGCACAGGTGACATTACATGACGCTGAGATGGGCTCTCGGAGATTTCTAGAAGGTTCTTCTTAAAAAATAAAAAAACCAAAAACAAACATGCTAAGAGGCAAGGAGAATGGGGATATTTCAAGGAAGATCCATGTTCAGGTTTATGTGTTTATAGCCAGAGAGTGGGTGTACACAGACCCTCCCCAAGAGATACACTTTCTATACAGTGAAAATCCCACTTCCTGTGGGATTTCCAAACCTACATGCATCTTCTCTCTTCTACCATATGAGGTACGAATCCATAGCATTCTCCTCATCTTCAGTCATGTAGGTCTCCTGATTATTTTTTTAAACGTTTATAAAAAGTGTTCTTACTAATTTAAGATCTTATCAGTTCACATCGTTCCTGATTTCCCATCCACAACTTTCTCGATCTTTCTTCTCCCTCTCGGCCACACTCCTCATTTGTCAAGATCCCCTCACAGAAAGCAGCAGGGACGCCAGTGTTAGATGAGAACTTCCATCATCTCTCCATCAGGGAACTCGGGCTTGTGGAGCAAGCTGCTGACGCGGCCTTTGTGGTCAGGGGACTTCCCGTGGCCCGGAGGGTTCTCTGTCAAACAGAAGGGGACATCAGCAGCCTGTCCCGCAGAGGGGCGCGGGCCTGACCGGCTCTCTCTAAAATGGAACCATTTCTAGTCCCAGCGCTCAGCACCAGCGTCTGTGGGGGAGGCCGCAGAACCCGGCCCCCCGTGCGGAAGAGCGAAAATGACAGGCCCTGGGATTCAGACACGAATAAGAGAACCAGGGTGGTGCTGGGAAAGGTTAAGTGGGTGAAGAGGGCCTTGGGGATGTGTGCGAGGACCCCCTCGAGGCCACTGTCCCTCTCCCCAAAACCATGCAGTGTTGGGCCTACAAGCCACGTCCTTTTCACATGTTCCCTGCCTTGGAAAAGTGTGTCTCAAGAATTCAATATTCAAGGGACACCTGGGTGGTTCAGTGGGTTAAGTGTCTGCCTTCAGCTCAGGTCATGATCCCAGGGTCCTGGGATCTAGCCCCACATCGGGCTCCTTGCTCAGTGGGGAGCCTGCTTCTCCCTTTACCTGCCGCTCCCCCTGCTTGTGCTCTCTCTCTCTCTCTCTGACAAATAAATAAATAAAATCTTAAAAAAAAAAAAAAGAATTAAATGTTGAAAAAATGACAGACAATGCTGTGTTTCCTTGTCTGTTTTGGGAGGATGAAACTAAAGCAGCCCCTTGGAGGAAATGGTTAATTTATGCCCCCGAGAGCCCCACCTCCTCCAAAGAACTCAAGAGGGCTATCCCCATGACTCAGATTGATCCAAAGGCACGTCTGGTCTTTCCCTGGACGCTTCTGGACTCATGGCAAGCCCACCCCACCCAGGCTGTCTTCTCTTAGATATTTTAAAGCACCTCATTCTTACTGGCCTGAAGGATGTGCCAGAAGTCTACCTGCCCTGCAGTGAAATCTGCCTTCCCCTTCACTCAGGGGGGTACCCCAACCTTGAATCCCTGAAGGGCGAACCCCTCCAAGGCAATATCTACATACCTGGTGCCTCTGATGTGTATGGTATCTGGCACTAGCTCCCAAGACACTGGGGGTGGAGGGGGAACCCAATTCCCTAACACCCCACAGGGGGTCGATTCTCACCCCCTGGGAAAGGGCTGATTACAAAAGCATTCATTAAAAGGGTACCTTCAAGTTATGTACTCTTTAAATGGCAGTCAATTAGAAGTGTCTACACATACTTCATTCCCATAAGAATAAAGTGCATTAGGGTAAGCATAATTATAAAGAACCCCATGAAGTGGGAGCTGATTGGGGCCCCTGGTACCCACCTCCCCTTACCCCACCCCCAGGTCCCAAGCAAAGGCTCCCTCCCCGGCCAGAGTTCTGTGGTTTTGCTCTGGCTAAAGGGAGGGAAGAAGCTCATACCCGGTTTCTCTGCGGCCCCTTTAGCCACCGGGTGTTTCAGGACGGGGCTATTGGAAGGGGTCATGCTCAGCCGGCCGCGACTGGGCAGGGAGGCCATGCTGGGCCAGAAGAGCTCGGCGCTCTTGTCCGTCTGGGTGCTGTTGTCCTTGCTGCCCGTCTTAGCGTGGGCGCTGCCGGCCGAGGTGGTGGAGGCGCTGGGGGACAGCGCAGCGGCCAGGGTGGTCGAAGCGTGCTCGTGGTGCTCCTTCCCCAGCAGCCGCCCTGAGGGCACAAGGAGAGCGGCGTCAATGTCATTCTTTGAACAAAAACAGACCAAAAAACCGCCCGAGTCCTGGAGATCATTTCCTTCTCGACGGAGGACTGCTTTATTCATTCACTGGCTCATTTACCACGTGCATTTATAAGCGCTTATCATGTGCCTGATAGGAGGACAACCACTGAGGGACCTAACAAAGAAAAAAGAAAGGCCTAGTCCCCTCTCTAAAACTATGTGGGTTTTTTTTCTTCTGTGGAGGAGAAAAGTTGTTACGTAAACTGGTGATGATGAGTTACGATGAACAGCGGGATAAAATCATGCCCAGGGTAGTGAGAGATGCCTAACAGCCTGTGTCGAGGGGAGGGGGCATTCCTGCCAGGCTTTCTAGAGACGATGCCGTCCCACGGCCCAGGGGGGCTAGCCTTGAGCAGCACGTGTGTGCTTACGCACAGAAGCCTTCGTGGGTCTGCGACACAGAGCCAGTGGCCTGCAGCTCTTCTGAGCAGCCCACAAGACCGCCCCACTCTTGGTCACGGAGGGGATCCCGCAGGCCCAGGTTCAAAACCAAACACGCTTCCCGGTCAGGGCAACCCCGAGTTGTGCACATTATTCGCCAAAGCGGATCCCTTGCAGCGGAGAGCCATAGCCCCCAGGAAGCAGGGAGCCAGCCGGGTCATTTAGCCCTGCTCCCCGCTGCTGCCCCAAGCGGAGGTTGCCGTGGAAAGGGGATGTGCCGGCCAGGAGAACAACGTCTGTATTTCTAAACAGTGACACAGGGCACGCCCGCCGGAAAGCGCCAGCGCCCCAGAACACTAGCCCACGGAAAAGGTGGTGGTAAGCACAATCAAGTATCCGTTCACCTAAGCAGCCAGCAATCCACAGAGGATCCTGGCCAGGGCTATTTCAAGGTGCCCATTCATAAAACACCGCAGAGCGGTTCAGTCTGTCCGCAGTAGTACTTCTCCGCGTGTAACGTGTGTGTCCATTACTTGGATATATTGTGAAAATGACGGTTTGCTCAGTGGGCGGGCCTGGGGTTCTGCTTCTCTAAGGATGCTGGGGTCCTCCCACTGCACTGTGAGGAACGAGGGTCTCGGGCGAGGTGCTTCACTCACACCAGCTCACTTTCTACTTTACAACACTCCTCTGACACAGGGCCTGCCCTGTGTCTTGTTTTACAGCAAAGGAAAGGGGAGCTCAGAGAAATGAACCTCTCGCAGCTAAGAAGGCGCAGAAACGGGATTCAAAGGCATCTGTACCCGACTCCAAGGCCAGCCCGTGTTCCGGCCCCCTTATCACCCTGCCTGTCGAACCTCCACGGTCTGACAAGGATGCTCTGGTGGAATGAAGTCACCAGCCGGTCATCCCACCGGGGAGCCCTGGGCCATCAGGGATGTATTCGCGGCCACCTCTACCTCCTTCCAGAGCCCATGAAGCAAGAGATGGTGGGAACTGTTTGGGAATTGTGAATGTGTGCCTCTGCTCAGGCCCCCAGAGAGTCCCCTTCAGTTTTTTGTGACATGTGGACAGTCGCAATCATGAGGAGGAACACCAGTGCAGAGAACACAGCAACTCGTCCTGCGATCCGGGTCCCCGGGCTCCCAGGCCTGGTTCCGACACGCCAAATGCTACGGGGGACAGACCCAGGCCCAGGGGGATTGCCTGCCTGGCTGGATGTCACAAGCCGCCTCTGCCAGGGAGCGATCCGTCCCGGCCGAGCACATTCCCCACCCCCTCACCAGACCTGCCTGAGCACTGCCCGCGAGGCTCTCTGACCCAGGGAGGGAGCTACGGGTCCTTGGGAGGGTCTCAGATGATCCCAGCTGCTCTCCACACACGTCCCCTTTGAAGTACATTCCCTTGGTGGGCAGGCGCTGCTGAAGGGACCTGGCTGCGCGCCTTTGATGCCCCAACTCTGTCAGGGCCACTCTGGAAGCCCTTCTCCCCTTTGACACAAAGCAGCCAGGCTCCTCTGGGGTTCTGTGCTGAGGTAGACTGGCTCTCAGCTCCACAGATAAACAAAACACACTCTGACCGGAGGAGAGGCATCAATAAGGGCCAGACCCTTGGAGCTATCGGAGCGCAGGGGAAGAGCGAAGAAGATGGGTGTCTGGGAGGCCCGCCTGCTTCCGCTCGGGACTCAGCCAGCCCTCCAAGGGGGCCGCCCTCACCCTAGGAAACCCACCACGGCGAAGGAGGACCACATTGGCAGAATTCGCCTCAAAATTCTGCCCATGCAACAACCACCCAACAAAAACCACCACCCACCAACCCCTTATGCTCCAGAGCACTGCTTCCGAAGTACTTTCTCCCCATTCTCTCGTTCTGCCTTCACCTCAGGCGCACGGCAGAAAGCAGGGCAGACATGGCCTTGCTTTTCTAGACACAGAAGCGGAAGTGGAGCCAAGTTCAGAGGCCTGATGGCTCTGGGCTTTTCCCATGAGCACATTTTATGTTGTGAGGGATTTCAGCAATAATGACAATAATTATGACGTGAATCAACCCATGGCCAGTAGCTACTCTTGTAATCTAGCTTGGCTTCCACATATCTCATCTAATTTCTGCGACTGAAGCATGACTGATTATCCTCCCCATTTTACAGATGGATAAACAGACTCGGAGATATTCAGCGACATTTCTGCATCTCATGAGTGGCAGAGCCAGAACCCTTTCCACCAGGTGAGGTCGCCTCTCCACGTTTGTGTAGCTCTTGCTTTTCAGATCCTGGCCCAAGGAGGCCTGGGGCTCACCTATGCTCCCCTTCCAGGTCTTCTCCTCCTTCTTCTCCTCGGCTAACTGGCTGCTGGTAAGCGAGGTCTGGCGGGAGTGGGTCCCAGTGGCCGCAGCAATGGATGGGACGGAGCGGGCGGGACGCAGGCTCGAGGAGTCCGTCTTCCCGGCGTCTTTACGGGACCGCTGCTGAAGGACCTTAATCATGGCGTCCTTCTCTATGATTTTGGCATGGAGATTCTTAATACTGTGTAACAAAATAAAACCAAATAGTCACAATCAAAAGCTATTTGGCTAAAAAAACTCGAACCATTTCTCTCGGGCTGCCCCAGGGACCTGAAATATATCTCAGGGATGACGAGTTGAGTGCAGCCTAAGTCTAATAATCTGCAAATTAGACTGCAAATTGTAATCTGCAAATTGTACAAAATGGAACTTTTGTAGCAGATCAGAAGGGCACGCTTTCTCTGGCCTCTCCGGAGACTCTGGGACCTCCTGGGACCCCAAGAACATAAAGACAGAATGGCTGTGGCTTCCCAGCAGGGACCTCCTGGACCAAGGTGTGCTCAGGGACCAATTCAGAGGGTCTCGGGTCCCTGGTGGCGGGGGCGGGAGGGGCAGTAGGGAAACTCGAAAACCCTGAAGCCTCACACAGGGTTGGCTTTCCACTAAAGTCAATGTCCCCATTTTCTGAGAAAAGAAAAATAAAAGATGGACAGGTTTTCTGGGAAAAAAGGATTTTATCCCCCTGATGGCCCAAAATGAGAATCAGAAAGCACTTAGTTTCTCTTCTTGACTTGGGTGTAACTGGCTGAGACCGTCAGCTGTTCAGAGCAGGAAGGGACTGGCGGGTCCCATGGGGGAGTTGAGGAGAGTGGCCACAGCAGAGCCTGGTGGTGCGGCCATGACACGGCAGTCCCTTACGTGTACTCCATGTCCTGACACCTCCTGGTGGCCTGCACCACCTCCTCCTCCTCCTGCCAGATGTGGGCCTCCAGTGAGCTCTCGCCGTAGCTGCCATTCCTCGAGTGGTTGATGATCGTGGTGTCCCTGGGAACACAGGACACACAGACAATGATGTGGATGCTCCTGGGGAGGCGTCCGTGGGCACCACGTGACAATATCTCTCCACAAACTCCTTCCCCCCTCCCCCTCTCCTAAATCCTGGCCAAATCTCCCCCTAAACTTGACAGAATGAAGATAGTGTCTAGGGAAAACAGAATAAAATCCAGAGATCAAAATTCCCTGCCCCTGCTGCTAAGGACATCGGGTATTAAGCTGTGGACCCCTCCTGTACCCCTACTGATAGAGGGGTGCTGTTGTTATTGTATCTGTGTTTCCATGCTTATACTCCTTCATACTTACTCTTTCTCAATCACAAAGTTCTATTTCCATTTCTCACCCACCTAGCAGCGATTTCAGTGTTTTGCAGTAAAATGGAGACTCAGCAAATACTTGGAAACACACACTGGTCCTCTCGGACGGTGAGGCTCAGCCGAAATCTTCCTTTGTGCCTGCACATTAGCTCACTTCTAGCTTTATGAGCCCCTGTGTGACAGCCACGCTGGGCGGCAGGGCAGAAGGATGAAGACATACCCTGTCCTTGGAAAGTCCAATCAAGGAGGTGAAGTGAGGAGCGGACAGACACGGTGGACTAAAATGCAGGGTAGCTGGAAGCAGGTGTCTGGTCAAAGTCAACTACTCCTCCATTGTTTTTGGTAATTTAATTACTCCTAATTAAGGACGACTGGGAAAAGGAAGCTAACGGAGCCATCTAAGTGATCTAAGTATATCTCAGACTGCAAGGCACACTAGTGTCTCAGACCAGTGAACGCCAAATTGATAAAAGGCCTAGCCAAAGATCTCACATCTCTTTAACTTCATATTCCAATGTCGCAATCATATTTAAAATCTTAATAGCTCTTTTCTGGAACACTCAAGAATAGCAAAGAGAACTCCTTCTTTCATCTCTCTACTGACAGCTATCAATGAATGAGCTTTTCCTTTATGCCGGGGACGGGGTAAAGCACGCTACACAGGGCGTCTCACACAGTCCTCACAGCAACCTGGGTAGCTGGTGTTATTATCCTCATTTTACAGGTGAACAAACAGGCTAGGTGGCTTTGTGACAACACTCAGTGAAGGTGGAGACAAATTCAAATCCAGATATTTCTTTTTTTTTTTTTTAAGATTTTATTTATTTATTTGACAGAGAGAGACATAGCGAGAGAGGGAACACAAGCAGGGGGAGTGGGAGAGGGAGAAGCAAGCTTCCCGCTGAGCAGGGAGCCCGATGTGGGGCTCGATCCCAGGACCCTGGGATCACGACCTGAGCCGAAAGCCGACGCTTAACCACTGAGCCACCCAGGCGCCCCAAATCCAGATATTTCTGTCCATGCCCTGAGCCATCACTCTATACTGCTGAAGCTTCCTGTGTCTTTTTAAAAAATATTTTATTTATTTGAGAGAGAGAGAGAGAGAGCCCCTCCCCCTGCTCGTGCAGGGGGAGGGGCAGAGGGAGACGCAGACCCCTCACTAAGCAGGGAGCCCGATGTGGGGTTTGATTCTAGGACCCTGGGATCATGACCTGAACTGAAAGCAGGCACCCCACTTCCTGTGTCTTTATGAAGAAGGCCTCAGCAAAAGGCATGAAGATAAAATAAACCAACAAAGTGGGCGCATGTGAGAGTGTGGTATTTGTGTGAAATGCAACTGAAAATAAACTACAAGGCCAACTAACATAGAAAACAAGCAAAAGCTTTAAACGTCCGGACAGCCAAAAAAGCATTTTGGAAGAAGTGCTCTTGAGCATCAGGGGCTGTTGGTGGTGGTTTTTGTTGTATTGTTGTGCAGGCAGAATTTTGAGGAAAATTCTGCCGATTATGAATTCACCCTATAGTGCACAAAAATCATCACCACAGAAATTAGTGGCTAGAGAAAACATTTTCAACCAATTTACTTCTGGAAAATTCACACAAGGCCAGACACCAATTAAAAAATTCATGTTTATGCTGCCAAGTAAGGATAGCAGGAAGAATTAGATGAAAACATCTCACAAGGTAAACACACATAAGACTCTAAAACATTAGCTACATTGCATTGAAATTTGTAAAAAGGTTCAAAACCATAAAAAAGGCCCAACCCCTCAAAATTCTGATCAATGGTTCCGAAATGCACCAAGATGGCGAAAGCACTTGGTAAACAAAAATCATTTCTTTAAAAATCATTGCTTATAAATGCGAAGCATGCATCAGTGGCTGGAAAGTTACAAGACGAATGGCTGGTCATTTTTACCAGTTCATATGTGGCCATGTAGCTTCTAGATAAGAGCTCAGAATTTTGACCTTTCTCAAAAATTCATTTCCCCTTTCTCCCTTTCTATCAAAAGAAAAGCAGTGCAAAATCACAGAGGTTTTCTTTGAAAGGAACATGAAGATTGGAGCTAACCACCTGACCTCCTCTGAACTGACTTTCCCCCCGATGACGGTGGGAGGGAGTGGTCAGGAAGGGGAAGGTAGCTTCCCACAGAATTATTAGATGCCCAATAAACACATGTGGAAGCAAAGAAGGGGGGCCAGGGGGACTGGTGGAAGGGCCTTGATCCACCTGTGCATCTGAGACTCCAAACGGGGCAGAGGAGAGCTGCCGGCTGGGTAAATCCCACAGGACTCCCATTCTTTGCGGGCAATAGACCAGTGTCCCTTGCCTGGAGGGTGACGAGCAAGGCAGGGCCTAGCACAAGTGAGTGGCTGAAGGTGGCGTCTGTCCGGTGCCCACCACAGGGGTCTTATGCTTCAGACCTGTTCATCCCCTGACTTCTGATCTGACATCCCAGTCCCACTTGTCCTGTCGGGGCCCAGGCTCCCAAACATGCATCTAACCTGATAAAGCACGGGGAGCGGAGACGACAATGATACACAAAGGCCCCCGTGTCACGCTTCCAAAGTAGCACATTTACACAGCTACTGGGGCTCTACTGTCCTCAGCCGGTGGACTCCGGTGGTTCTCTGCTCCTAACCAGCCAAGAATTACCATTTCTGTTTCAGAAATTAGGTAATTTGTGAAGGAAGTCAGTGACGCTCGGAAAGGCTTATGCGTAATCACATGCCCACAGCCGGCAGCAGAGGAAGAAGCCCTGAATGGGGGTGCCCCGCCTGCCAGGACAGTGTTCCCGCCATTAAAAACCCCACAGAGCGAGACAACCCCCAGGGCCATCGTCAACAGCTGGGCATTAGACCCAATCTGGCAAAGAAGGCCAAATTCCTCAGTAACGGTCTGGGCAGTTATTGCCTTAGAGAACAAAAAGATGAAAAGAAACACCTCTCAGCTCTGTAAAACTCCAGGCTTCGCTGTTCTCACCCTGGGCAGGAGGACTGATCAGAGGTTGCAATTCCCTCCAGCTCTCCCACCATCACTCTGAGGTTCTGCCACACAACACACCTCTCGAAGGTCTGCTCCGGCTCCCAGGTCTCGCTCAGAGGGGCTACCGTGGGCTGTTTTCCCTCATGCAGACATATGTCTGCGCTAGAAATCGATCCCCGGTGGTCATTTTCCGCACGAGTCTGCAAGGTCTCTCCAGGTGCGAGCACCTGTGGCCTCGTGGATCGCACCGCTCTCTCTCCAAGTTTCTGGGGGGGGAACCACTGGAGGTACCATTCCTGGGGGTTCTTTTCTACATGAGTAATGAATGTGAGAGCCACGAGACCTTATAGAGTACCCCCACGCCCTCCAGCCCAACAGGCCTTCTCTTCCTCATTGAAGAAAAAAATAACAGGGCCCCCAAAACGTGAGACTGACTATATGATGGGGCTGCATCCAGTGTTTACTCCTCACCTGGTTCAGGTCCCACACTCCCAAAGGGTTCAACACGGCCCGTATTTTTTTTTTTTTTAAGATTTTATTTATTTATTTGAGAGAGAGAGAATGAGAGACAGAGAGCATGAGAGGGAGGAGGGTCAGAGGGAGAAGCAGACTCCCTGCTGAGCAGGGAGCCCGATGCGGGACTCGATCCCGGGACTCCAGGATCATGACCTGAGCCGAAGGCAGTCGCTTAACCAACTGAGCCACCCAGGCGCCCCAACACGGCCCGTATTAAGTCCAGTTTCGTGGATGTTCCTCTGAGATTTGAGGATCTTCTCCACCTATATTGACCCTGAACTTTGATAAATCTCAAACAACTGTGAATGAAATGCCCAGGGCATCTATGGGCCCACAGCCAAGTGGTAGGGCAGGGAGGCAGCGGGAGCCCTGACTGTGAGATGCACGGCCCCTCAAGTCGGGGGTGGGGGTCGGGGGGACAAGTCTGTGCAGGTGAGCCCCAGCAGTCAGGGAAAAGCACCTGCTCATTTAGACACGAGGATGCTTTAACAGAATTCCTTTGTCAATTATCAAGCATTCTGAGCTCATTTTTATTTTTTTTTTAAAGATTTTATTTATTGGAGGGCGCCTGGGTGGCTCAGTTGGTTAAGCGACTGCCTTCGGCTCAGGTCATGATCCTGGAGTCCCTGGATCGAGTCCCGCATCGGGCTCCCTGCTCGGCAGGGAGTCTGCTTCTCCCTCTGACCCTCCTCCCTCTCATGCTCTCTGTATCTCATTCTCTCTGTCTCAAATAAATAAATAAAATCTTTAAAAAAGATTTTATTTATTGGAGAGAGGGAGATTGTGAGAGAAAGATCACGAGCAGGGGGTAGGGGCAGAGGGAGAAGCAGACTCCCCGCGGAGCAGGGAGCCCGGCGCAGGACTCAATCCCAGACCCCGGGATCATGGCCTGAGCCAAAGGCAGATGCTCAACCAATTGAGCCACCCAGGCACCCTAAGCTCATTTTTAAAGGGAGGATAAGGCTGTGTGCCCACAAAAAGGAAGTAAAGCAGCAGAGGTAATAACTGACAACAACAACAACTTCAAACCTAAAGAAACCAGGCTTCGGGTCACACACAGCTCCAGGGAACACGAGGCCCCAGCGATCACGGCCAGCGTGACTGGGAATACACCAGCACACTGCTCTGAGCCTCATTTCTTCACCTGCAAAACGAGGCTACTAACAGTTCCTGTTGGGCCCTTTGGGAAGGTGGGACCTGAACCAGGTGAGGAGCGGATGCAGCCCCACCTTCTGGTCAGGCCCACGTTTAACGAGGATTAAATCTCATCTGGCCCATGACACATACATGCTGTTAAGAGAGAGCGTGACATACTTGCACGATGTCACTCCTGAGGACCACGTAGTATCCCACTGCGTGGGGGTGCTCTCAGCGACTGAACGCATCCTCTGGATGCACCGCAGGCGGGCCTCACCTCTCAGCAGCTGCTGTGGCCGCAGCGTTCATGGCAAAGTGTCGGATGGTACTCTCCTCCAGGTACTTCTGCTCCCACTTGGTCATGTCGGCCTCCAGGGCCAGGATCCGCTCCTCCTTCTCCCTCACAAGTTCCATGAGGGCCGGGGCATTATACTCTGGCATGCCGGTTGGCTGGCCATTTCCATGTTTCTGAGAAGCAAGAGAAATACGCATCTTGAGGTGGGAAAGGGGCAGACCGTAGAAACAGGGTGTGCGGACCCCACAGCCCACTCCCACACTGTCTTCATGCCCCTGCTCCCTCTCCTATGGGCACGACGAGAACCCTTCAGGTCCTACCGCCAAGGGTCACCGTCCAAATTCCTCCACCCCAAATTCTCATGCAACTCTGTAAGACGACCTTATCCCGATGTTAGAGGTGAGAAAACTCAGCTTCTGGGAGGCAGAATGAGCTGTTCACTCCCTCAGCTACTCAGTGGTAGCATCGGACCAGGGTCCATCCGGCCACACAGCCCTGCAGGACTAGAAGCAGCTTGTCCCATGTCCTGCGCTTCACTTAGACCAAAATCAACAACAGGAACGAAGTCTTGGCCTGCTGGACTAGGGCATTTTCTGCAGAGCTCAAGGAGTTGATTCCCACTGTTTGTTGCCCCTGAGCCTGGGAAATTAGAATGGAAAGGCAAAGGAAGGGGAGCGAGATGCCCCGAAGTACATGCTCCCCTGGGTGCAAGGCTGTCATCTGGGACACAGAGGAAGGACTGTCTGCCCCACTGAGGGGCCTCGGGAGCAAATTAGCTACTGCCTATGAAAGCCTTTAATTAACTTTAAAGGGCTAACCAAAATAAAGTGCTACCGGAAATCCGCGAATGCAAACTAATTTTTCAGCCCTTTCTTTTCGTCTGGGTCTGGGAGATAGGAAATAAAGCGGTTGTGTTATTCGGACCGCTCGCAAGTGAGGATATTGACGTTTCAGGTTTCTTTCCTTTTAACTCAGGTATGTTATCTCCTCTAAACTGCATGACTTGCAGGATGGCAGGGTTTTGAGGAGGTTCTGCCTTCAGAAAAGAATGACTTCTCCCCGTTATTCCTCGTGTTTTCTGGTGATCACAAACTGTAAACGCAGGCCTGGGTGCAAGGTGAGGGGTCCCTGAACACTTTACTGGGAACCACACCCATTACCCAGAGCAACAGCTCAGCGAGTGAGCTGCACGCACAGAATCTAATCCTACCAGGGAGACCAGAGCAAATGGGCCCAGGGGCTTTCTATAACCCACATGTTTCTATTCAGTTTTTTAAAGCTATAATTACCAATATTCTAGAATCTGGTGGTTGCTTGCCAGTAACCAACATTTAGGCAAGAATAGAGCAGAAAGCTCGTAACTGTCCTCATCAACCTGTACAAAAAGCCACTGACCCCGTCTGGCCAGGCACTGACCTCCGGCAGGGGGACAAATGAACCAGTCCACTGAGATGAGAAGCTCCCTTGCTGTCAGAAACCGTCCAAGAAAAAGACCCCACAGCTTGGCTAAGCTGTCATCTATGCCTGTCATTTTCTGTCTCACTCCCTTGTGATGGCATCTCAGCTGGCTGATTTCTGCAAAATCCTCTTGGCCTCACATGAGGTCATGGCACCTCTTCACAGGGCCCCCGATGCAGGTCATTAAGAGTTATTTAAATAGGGCGCCTGGGTGGCTCAGTTGGTTAAGCGACTGCCTTCGGCTCAGGTCATGATCCTGGAGTCCCGGGATCGAGTCCCGCATCGGGCTCCCTGCTCAGCAGGGAGTCTGCTTCTCCCTCTCCCGCTCCCCCATCTTGTGCTCTTTCTCTCTCTCACTCTCTCTCTCAAATAAATAAATAAAATCTTTAAAAAAAAAAAAGAGTTATTTAAATAAAAGCATGAATTTCAACATTCAAGCACCGAAGACAGCATGGTCGAATGGATAAGCATGCCGGCCAGAAAAACGGGCTGAGGGTCAGGCAGGCCGGCTTTTGCTGCGCACTCAGCTAGTGCACAGATATTCACTGAACACGTACCTGGTGCTAGGGATAGCACAGGGAGCGATACAGATACGATCTCCATCCCTCAGGTTTTCACCTCGGAGGAATGTCCTAATTAGCTAATGACCTTGGGCTGGTCTCTCAACTGCCTTGTGCCTCATTTCCCTCTTCGAGAACATTCTCCCCCTTCTCTCTTCCACCTCATAGGGCTACCGTGGTAGTGAGATGTGACAATTACCTTGAGCTCTTTGCAAGAAAGAGAAGATGGTGAATTCTTAAACGTGTTCATTTCCCTTCCTCTTACCTTCATCTTTCTTCTACCTCCTCTCAGCTTCTAATGATGCTAAGTACGATTTCGCTTCCTACGGTGGAGGGAGATTCCTTATAATAACAAGGATGATGGAGTTGAGTCTGGTTTCGCAGGACCCAAAATAGAAGATCCAAGGAGAAGTAATCTGATTGTAGGGTGTGGGTGGCACATTAACTGGAAAAGAATATTCTCTTTTGCTCTAAGTATTGAGATGCGCTCTTTTTGTCAGCCACAGACTCGTAAGTATCCCTCAGATGCCAGCATGGTACCAGGCACCAGAGAAGCCTACCTTCAAGTTGGGGAGGTCAAGATCTCAGTAACTGAGAAGAACTCAAGGGTGGGCCTTAAATACCAGGGCATATGGCACAGGCCAGATGGATCGGAAGTCCAGAGACAGACTCACCCTTCCTATGAGCTAGCAACTAAGCCAAGATGGTGGGAGGCCGGGTGGGATCCTTAATTTTCTGGGCAATCTCACTAACACCTCCTTCCCTAGCCAAGTACACACACCCAGAGCAAAATGTGTGTGCCTGCCATGAGAAAGAGCTGAGTTGGCCTGACCAGATGCTTTCAAGTGTTTTCAAGTATTCCAACCACAACCACTATGCTCTATCCAGTAGATAATTCCGTGAAGCCCTGCCTTGCATTTCCCTGGTTCCCAGCTTAGAGCACACCCTCCAGCAGCTGCACAGAGGGCTTTGCCCACTGCACTGGTTGATGACACACAAGCCCCAGGCTCTCTCTGGAGCCAGGAGCCTTTGACCAGTGGAGAATGGAGCCCAGCCCAGCTGCAGAGCTTTCCTTGCTGAGGCACACATGGACCTGGGCTGGGGTGTGTAGCTCTAAGCTTTTAGCAGCTAGGTTATATCGACAGCTGTTACTGACAGAAAGAAGGAAAGGCATAAGAGCTAGGAGCTTATGGCCAGTATTATATCCTAGGGATAGTCCTGAACTCCTTCCTCTCCTCTATCTCTGAAAACTCACTCATGATCACACCTGACTCATTTCACCCTCTTACTAGCTCCCGCATGGAATCCCACTTCATGACACCCTCGATGGCACCAAGAGCCTTCAGGCTGGCCCCCCGGACTTCCACATTCACCCCTCCAGATCCTCCTGACACCATGAGATGGCTCTTTCTCTGATCCGCAGTACCATGTTCCTCTCCAGCTTAAAGAGCTCCCAGTCATTGGCTCTCTGCTGACCACAGAAACAAGAACAATCTCTCAACTTGACCAGATGCCTTCCACCAGCTGGCCTCTGCCTCCTCAGCAGCGACCTCGCTGTGCATTCCCCACCAGCTAGCGGCAGCCGGACACCTGGAACGCGCCATGCTGTTCCGTGCCATGCTGTTCCGCACCTCTCTCCCCTACGCAAAATCCTCTGCTACCTCTGATGTTCGTCCCCCAGAATGTCCAACAAACTCATCTTTCAAAGTCTGACTCAAATGTCCTCCCTTGTGAAGTTGTCTACAGTCGCATTCCCCTGTGCCAAGCCCCCGGCAGTCAGCACTTTCTCTCTTTAAGGACCTTTGTCACTGCAACGAGTGGACTGCCTGGTTCCTCCACTGGCCGCAATGTTGGTTCGCTGGGGACAGGGAGAGTTCTCATCCCCCTCTGAGTCTGCAATGCGCAGTACACAGCCTGAACCACAGCAGGGTGCTGGAGGAATGTGTGGCCCTGGCCTCACCTGCTGGGTCCTCAGCGCATCCAGCTCTCTCTCCAGCCAGGTCCGCAGTCTCCGCTCCATCTGCTCTCGCTTCTCACACGCAGACTGCAGCTGGCTCAGGGCCTGCTGGAGCTTCTCCACCTTCTCCACATAGGCTTGCTTCTCTCGTAACTGAGCAGGGGACAGTGAAGATGAGCAGAGAACTTAGACTGGCAATTCCCAAAGCTGGGGTGGAGGTGGGTGGGTAGGGGGTCAGATTACCTGGGGATCCTGTTTGAACTACGAGTGCATGGACCTTCCCTAATGCCATCCCTCTCCTGTGCTGGGACAGAAAGGATTGACACAAAGGCCACCAGTTACACCTAGAACGGATGGGATGCTTGGAATGAGAGACCCCTACCAGGGCACCTGCTTTCGGCCACGGGTCCAGCTCTGAGCTCCATCCTCGGTGACTGCTTAATCATGACAGCATTTGCAGACATTGGAAATGAAGTTAGTAAAGGGTTTTTAAGGCCACAAGGAAAAGCTTATTCTATAATGTTAAGTAAAAAACCCAGAATCAAAAATTCTATACATGCTCACAGCTCCGCCTGCCTGCCTATCATCAACGCACAGAAAAAGACGGGAAGGAAAGACTTAAAAGCATCCCCCATGTTTATCTGTATGGCACAACAGGAATTTCTCATCTTCCTTATTCTCTTCTGAAGTTTCAAATCTTCTATAATAACTGTAACTTTCTATCACAAAGAAATTGTAGGTGTATGTACACATTTGTGTGTGAATAAAGATAAAATGTCCTATTGTAGATATTTGCGGAGTAACTTTCTTCTAAAGAGTTCTGAGCCCTTTATAGAGGGGTAGTGGACAGCCCTGGAGAGACAGGAAGGGCACGATGAACCCTCAACCACCACCATAACCGAGGAGATGGAAATTGAGGTAAAAAGGATTTATGGAAATGTCACATCAGGCACGGAATTTAGAATCAAGATTGACAACTTCAACTCTCACTCCCGATCTTTGTTTTCCTCCAATTAGGAGCCTGGCTCATGCCCATAAATCCCAGGCCCCTTTCTAACTTTCTGGGAATCGGCTCATGCCAAACCCAGGCTGAGGCGTTGACTTGATCCGGTCGTGGGTGAGAAGATACCAGATGGTAGCTCCTGTCTGCACCTGGGTGTGCTGATGCCGTGCCGGTGATTCAGATCCTGAGCTCGGCCCGCGATTGCACTGGCAAGTGGGAACATGCTAGTGGTTGAAGAGCCTGCTGCAAACAGCCATTTGTTACTTCGCAGGCAGCACCGTGGGGAGCTCTGCCTATATCCTGGCCACAGTCACTGGATAAGATGGAGGTGCTTCTGACCTTTGGGGGGCGGGTGGGCAGCAACCCCACGGCCTTTTCTAAACCTGCTCGTGGCATCATTTTCCATTGGGCCCTTTCATTCACTGTGCTTTTGATGACTTGATTCAGTTGGATAGACATTTGAGGACTTACTAACTGCAGGCTTCTGTGCTAGAAGCTGATTCAGCTGAGAAAACATTTTGAGTCCCGTTCATACACTACTTATCCTACACAGTACATGCAGTTTTCTGGGCATGCATGCAGCCACTAGAACAGAAGGGCCATGAGATCTGTGCATTTCGGTCCCTGCTGGGCTGAGGTACACGGTGTGTCCCCAGGGCCTGCAACAGTACCCGCCATCCAGTACGTACTCAAGAAATATTTGTTGAATGGAGAGCTCTTATTCCTAATCAACTACAAGATCCTTGAAGGCATGGATCTGTCTCATTCACCTTTGTCTCAGCCTTTAGTTTAGCAAGGAGTATATTAGAATGGGGATGATTAAGAATAAGAGTTCACATCAACCAATGTTGTTGAAGTTTCTCCATGCCAAGCATTGTGTTTTATATGCAATGATCTCATCGAATCCTCCCGATATCAGTAAAGGGACAGCTCCTCTGTTATCTCCATCTAAGAGAGAGAACTGAAGAGCTTACATGACTTAAAGTCACACACTGACACATGCCAGGATCAGGATTCTAATTCACTGGAGTCTGGCCCTGGAGTCAGCGTAAGCACTCGGTATGAGCTATCTGAACTGAATTAAGACCCCTCAAAAGAAACTTTAATAAGAACGGGGAGTGATACTGGAAAGCAGACAAAAGAGAGATTCTGGAGAAGCTACACACAATCAAAGATCTTCTAGAATGCAAGAACATCCACAGTAGTGATTTAAAAAAAAACACCTGTCTTTAAGGAGCTCGCAATTAACTTGTACTTTGTTAGAAATAATAAAATTAAAAGATTTTTATAAAATTATGATTTTTTCTTGGCTCCACACGTGGAGATGGCACCTGACTAATTTCATGATGAAGAATCCTGGCCTCCCGTCCTCAAAGCAGACCTTGTGTCCTTTAGGGATTAAGGTCGCTTTCTCTGCCAAACGTACGTCCTAGCTGATGAGTTCCACAGCGGTAAACGAGAATCCTCTGGGGCTGCTGCTTGGGTCCTCGCGCTAGTCTTAAAACTGCAGTTCCTCTATAGGACTTGTGGGTTTAAAAGGCTTCTAGCAAACAAGCCCTTTGTTGACTTAACAACCTTCCCATTAAGCTGCTTGAACGACGATGCTGAATTTGCTGGGACACTTGAGTTACCCAGCGTCAGGAGAGGTCTTCTGAAGGGGTCGCTTTTCATTCTCGACAACAGTTGGATTAGTAACAACCCTGTTTGCTGTGAGCCAACCACCAAAGTCAGTACTTTGTGTGGAATATCTTACTTAGGCCTCTTTCAGACTTTGAGTCTCTACTTTCGGCAGTGGCTCTGCGCAGGTCAGGCCCCATGACCTGGGGGGCTTGCTGCCACGGGGGGCTGGCAGATGCGGGGCAGCAGGCTCCTGTCCTCCTGCCTAGGCCGCTCCTCCTTCTCGGCCACCGTGTCTGTAGTCTGAATCCCCTAGCCCGAACCTCAGAAACGGTCGATCCACGTCCACAGTCAGGCTTCATGGCATAGTCTGCCTCACAAAATGCCATCTAAATGGTTGATTTAATCAGAAACCACTAAATCCATAATGCTTGAGAGGGATCAAACTTTCCTGGACGAGGGGAGTCATTGTCCAGCTGAGCCAACTTCTGGAAATTGGAGACCGGTTTGCTGAATGCATGCCAACCACACCCTATCAGAAGACTTTTGCCTTTTTTTTTTTTTAAAGCAATCAAGAGCCCAAAGACAGAGCAGATAAACTATTTAAAAAACAAAAAAACTGTTAGCCTCTTTTCTCTACAGGCACCAGTGGTTTCCAGTCCTTCCGTTTGTTTCCAGCCCTGGACACTTGCCAACCAATGGGCTGCAGGCTGGGTTTCGGGCAGAATGTGAGCTCTTTCACGGCTGCGTTTCAGACTTTGCCTGGCTCTGGGCTGGATAAACTCTGTTGGTATTCATTTTTATCTGGGAGGCCTCCTGTCCCTCCCCCTGACTCAAAGCTTTGGAGCTGGCTCCAGTGAGGGGTGCTAGTTGGGAAAAGGAAGTGGAGGCCCCTGGCTCTGCCCCCACCCCGTCTCACCTCCTCCTCCAGCTTGATGACTCTGGCCTGGGCGTTGCTCAGAGCCTGGTCCAGGATCTCAATGTGTCTCCGGTGGTCCTCGCTCGCGGTCCGCACGGCTGCTAACTCCATTTCCAACTTCTCCTTCTCCTTTAAGAACTCTTTGTCTAGAAGGGAGACAAGAACAAAACTACCTCTATCAGAAAGCACTCCCATCTGGGCTCATGGCCAGTCTACATCTGGCAAGGATTAGAAATAAAAAAGCATGCAGAGAGTGGAGGGTTGAATTACTGCTTTGCTCCCTCTTAATAGCAGTGATGTGTGAGGTAAGGATTTGCTCAAAAACCACTGTTAACTCTATAGATACATTCCAGGTCACAGTACCAGAGACAAACAGGACACCAAGAACTAGTGACCCCGTATTCTCCATAACTCACTGCTGTACAACATTTACTTTCGTGCTTCTTGTTAACCTTGTACCTATGATTTCATTTTATGCTCATGCTCACAACCTCCCCTGCTTCTGTCTTCCAAACCCATGATGAAAGGGCAGGCAGGACTAACAATACTAATATTCTCATTCACAGAAAAATAAACCACGGTCTAGAGGGTTCAGCTCTTTGCTGAGGCCAGACAGCAGAGGGGACTCCAACCCAGGCCTCCAATCCTGTGCTGGATCCTCTTCCCATATGACCTGGCCCCCCACATCTTCTCCAAGTTCTGTTCAAGAGGGGAAAGGGTTATTGCTTTGGATTTAGGGACATTGCTCTGGGTTTAGGAAATGGCTTTCCTCTCATTCAATGACAGTGTAACTGATGGTGATCACAGGGTGTGGAGTTTAACAGCTGCCCTGCATTCAGTAGCCTCCACACGGCCTTCCTGGAGACTAACTACCACCTTAGCTTAAGCAGGGACGGCCAATGGCGTCATGGCGTCAGTACTGTTTATCGAAGATATTTTTCCTGTTAACAGAAGCAACACATTTTATTTTAAATATAAATTAGAATATTTAGTCATGTTGTTCATAACACGGAAAAACTTGAATGGATGCAAGGTGCAAGACTGTACACCCTACAAGAGACTGCGTTGCAGCCATTAAATTAAATAAGAGAATAGGGGCGCCTGAGTGGCTCAGTCGGCTAAGGGTCTGACCCTTGGTTTCGGCTCAGGTCATGATCTCAGGATCATGGGATCGAGCCCTGAGTTGGGCTCTGGCCTCGGCACAGAGTCTACGTGAACTTCTTTCTCTCCCTCTCCATCTGCCCCTCCCAAATAAGTAAATAAAATCTTAAAAATAAATAAAGACAATTAGTGACATGGAAAAAAAATACTTCATTACTGAAAAAAATTGGTTGCATAAACCGTGCGCACACTATTCCATAGTTGTCAAAAAGAAGGTGTACGATTACAGCGGCAGCAGCAAGAGTTAGAGGTTGATTTCTACGGACCCACACCACCCGAATGCCTCTGATGGGTTATGTGGATCCTTCCATGACCCACACTGCAACACAGAGAACTACCATCCAGAAGCTCCACCAGTGCGTGCCAGTGGTTTCATTCATTCATATTTCCTCGTACAGTCACTCATGAACTTCACAAAGAGTTATCAAACTTTAAGGACCAGCCCTGTGGGCACTGAAGCAATGGAAAGAATGCTGTGTTTTAAGGAGCAGGAAACGTGCTTTTGAATACAGGGCCTGAGAATAAAAAAGGCCTTCAAGCCTTCAAATAGACACACTAACAAACTCACAATTTTCCAGCCGGAAGGGATCATAGGAAATATCCCCCTCCAGGCCCAGCCCTGGTGCTTTATGAGTGAGAAGCGGAAAGCCCAGGGGTGACGGCACCAGTCCACAATCCCCCTGCCATCTGGTGCAGAGCCAGGGCCAGAATCCGGGTCCCTGATGTCCCGCTATGATGTCCTTCCCCCTGGACAGCACTGCCCCTGCACTGAGGTCACGTGCACGGGATGGTTCAGAACTGGCAGACTCAGTAGCAGATGCACGGCCTGGAAGCAATGGCCTCCCCTGGAAACAAAATGAAGCCACCAAGATCCTGACCCTGAGCACGGAATTACTTTTGGGCTATTCGTGTGCCTCGCTGCAATCACCTACTGTCCTTCTACTTCTCCCTTTCAGTGGCACTTGAGATGCTGCCCCTGAAACTTCTTTCCTAATCCGTGGAGAATGGCCACATGAAAGACCTCATCAAATGGGTCAGGAGCAGCTCATGGCTCTGTGCCCCACCATCCACAGCCCTGAGTGACCCAGAGCATTTCACAGTGCAGAGTCAATGACATCTGGACACTAGCCCCATGGGTTTGGACAACACCTCAACAGGCCTGGTGCCCAGGGGCCTTGTCCGGGCTCTGGAGGGCACCCAGGAGTTACTCAGCATGCTCGGGAATGAACCACTGGGCTTCAGAGCTCCTGCCTGCTTATCAAACTAAGCGTAAAAGTAATTCTCTTTGTTGAGGGCAGCCAAGGCCACACTGATTTTGACCAGAAGAGAGTAAAATGATAGACCAAACTCAAGACCAGAGGCACAGTCGGGACTTCTTGAGTTTTGCAAATTGATGATTGCAATTCTTTCTGTGTCACAACGACAGCTATTTAGATTTTTGAATTAAATATCCCCCCCCCTCCAACATGCGCCTGCCGTGCGTGCACACACACACCCACACCCTGGATTCCGGCGTTTGCTATTTCCTTAATATCATACTGTGGCTAAAGCATGAACCTCAACCTCAGAAAGAACTGGATTCAAATCCCAAGTTCACCACCTTCCAGCTATGAGGTCTCGGGCATGGTTCACCTCTCTGAGACTCAGCTCCCTCATCTAATCAAATCTCATCTAATCTCACTACCAAATTAGAAAGAGAACATCTACATCACAGTGCTCTTTGATGACTCTGCTGATGGAGAGGAGACATATAAAGCACAAAGACCTGAATATCCTAGATATCTGTTTTGGTCATTATTGATTCCCTGAGCCTAGAACAGTGCCTGGCTCAATACTGTTGAACGAATGGATGACTCTCTACTGTGCCAAGTTCACTGCCAACTGTACAACACATGGTAGTTCTTGTTAGCTGCTAGGTATTTCCTGACATCCTCTGTTACACAGCTGTCCCCTCTGCCCCTGAAGCCACCACTCATCAGATGGCTGGGACTGACCACGGATGCCCCCGGTTCCCTCCTATGCTCAGGCTCCCTGGACCTCACAGGTGTACACCATGGGGCAAAGACATGGATGCCGTCCTCTGAAATTCATGGGTGGAAACATCTCTGTTATGAGTTTGGAAATGGCCTTGGACTTCAGGCTGCAGCAACATCACTTAGTATCACTCGCATTGGCTCAGAACTTCGCGTCCACTGACAGGAAGTAGTGTTCTCCATGGCAAAGTTGTAAAAATAATGTTCACGACAGTAGCAACAGTAACAAAACCTGCTTATGTTTGTCGAGCGAGTACCATGTTCCACGAATGGTGTCTTTATTCCTTTTAATTACTCCCTTTCTTCTGTTTACTGGGTGAGGTAGGCACACTATTATTTCCACTTTCCCGCCGAGGAAAATGACCCTGGGGTTAAGTCACACACGCACAGAAGTGGGAGGGCTCAGTCAGTGCAGAGCCAGAATGTGCCTCTGGACCTCTCTGACTCACGTTCCTGAGTGCGGTGCCGTGTGCTTCCCCTGTGCAAGCAGGCGGGGCGCAGAACCGCAGAATGAGAGAAGCAGAAAGTGAATGAGAGCTCGGGCATGCTCATTACTGCAGAGGTTTAAGCATGCCACAAGCCATATCATGTTTCTCCAGACACAGCAATCACATCCACATGTGTATCCATGTACGAATATTAATTAACGAAGCATCTACTACATGGAGGCATTAGACAGTATTGTGAAAAGCGCGGTTCTAGAAGCAAATTGCCTGGCTTCATGTCCAGCGCCACCTCTTACAGTTCCGGGACTCTGGAAGCAAACGAGCCTCTTCGTGCTTCAGCTTCCTTGCCTTTAAAGTGAGGATCACAACAGTCCCTACTTGAAAGATGCATGTGGGAAGTGCCCAGGTAATGTCAACTATGATAATGCGGTGGTTCTTGTTGGCGTTCCTAAAAGCATGATCAATTCTGGGGCTGCAAGATGAGTAGGTCGTGGCGTTCGGCTCTCAGTTGGGCAGGAAGAGAGCAAGGACACACGCAGAGGCAGTGTGACAAGTCGCTCCACCATGCTTGCGCAGGTGCTGTGAGAACAGAGAGAGGACATCTAATTGAGGCCAGCGTGTGAGGGGGGCGGCCGTCAGGGCGGTGAGCCTGTGGACAGGGGGCTGTGGCCCCAGAGACACAGGATCGAGGTATGTCAGAGCCATTCTTAAAGGGCATCTCTTGGGAACTGCCCAGGAGAGTCGCAGGCGTAAAATCACGGCATAAGAAGGTCCCTTCAGCTTATTATTAGCTAAGCCCCTTGGCACAGCTCAAGAGAGACCAGCCTCATGTTGAATTTTTGGTTGGGCTCCAACGTATATACTGAGAATTCCTAGAACAGGCAAGTTGACACAAGAGAACTCTTGCCCAGAATGGTCTGTTTACTCAGTGGATATGAATTACCCTGAACTGCGTGGAGCAGGGGGTTGTGTAGCCGATGGCTCCAGTCCCATTTACACAGAGGACGTCTGCTCATACACTGTTGACTCTGGAAACCACAGCGGCGGCACGGCTTTGTAGCCAGGCCGACCTGGCTTGCTTCTGGCACCTTCATACAGCGGTTCGCCGTGGGCACGTGAGATGTGCCGGACTCCATCTCCTCAGACGGAGCTCACGAGATCTGCTCTGCATGACTGATGGGAGGTTTAGAGTGACCAGGAGTAAAATACCTCAGCAGAGAACAGCAAGAGCGGACATATTACTGGGGGCCTACCTTGTCTCGGGCACCGTGTCTTGAGCCTTATAACAGAACCTCATAATGACTCCGTGTGACCACTGAGAAAACCGAAACGAAGTGAGCTCTGACCCTCGTGCAGGTCAGACAGTAGTCTGTTTCCTGAGGAAAGAGCAAGAGTGGGTGGAAAGAGAACTGGCCTGGTAATTCAAGGATGCTCCCTTTCCATCTTACCTTCTCAGAGGGTCCAGAGTGGCCAGTCTGTGGAAACGGTTTCTGCATGTATGCTCTGAGCACCAAGCCTGACTGCTGGCTGAACCACGGGATGGTGGGCCCTAGCCGCCTCTGTTGAGGAATCCCCGGGACGGAGGCCGTGTGTGGGGTCACGCCAGGGGGTGACGGGGCCCCATACTGCTAGTTTTTAATGCAGTGCTCCAACTTATGGCTGGAGTTCTTGAGGGAGCAAAGTTGTGACCGGGCTCTTCTCAAGTTAAGTATCAATTTCTAGGTTGTTCCTGAGATAATGGGTTTTTGAGGAGTTTTTCCCTGAGCCCCATGTAACTGAAGGGATGGGGAGTCCAGCTGCCAGCTTGACCAAGGGCTGACGAATTTACTGGAATGCGTGGAAGGTAAAAGATAGGTCTTCTTTTCCCTCTTCTCTCCTTTCAGCCAGAACCAAGGTTTAACCCATTAACTGGCTGGTTCTTTGGGGATTTAGATCTCTCCTGGATTGTGGTTCTACATATGTGTATAGACATAAACACAGACCAGGCAAACTCTGTTCAAGTTCCGAATCCCATATGCTCACATAGCAATGCCCAGCTAGCCCATTTTGGCACCTGGTTCTGCACGGTTATTTCCTCAGCACTTCTCAAGGAATGTTCTCTCTGCCTTGGATGTGGCAAGAGGGAGTGAGGGTGACAGAGTTAAGGGAAGAGGAGGCAGGCACAATCCAACACACCTCCTCTGAAACGCCAATGGCTAGAAGTCTCGTTCTGACCGCTGAGACTGATTTTAGGAGTCCAGTCTCTGGGCTGCTCTGAGCAAAGAGAATGTAAAGGACGTTACCAGAGAACAGGCCGTAGACTGTGGGAGTCAGAGGAGACGGACTGACAGTGGCCAGGCCCTCCATGTACCCCAGCAGAGGCCCCACGTCCAGCACCGGTGGGAGACGGCCTGCATGAGGCAAGTGCTTCCTGACTGGATCTCCACGGAGCAGACAACTTCCACGGAGTTGGCTAACACTCAATTTAGAAGAGCCATTACTGGGCGCCTGGGTGGCTCAGTCGTTAAGTGTCTGCCTTCGGCTCAGGTCATGATCCCAGGGTCCTGGGATCGAGCCCCGCATCGGGCTCCCTGCTCCGCGGGAAGCCTGCTTCTCCCTCCCCCACTCCCCCTGCTTGTGTTCCCTCTCTCGCTGTCTCTCTCTCTGTCAAATAAATAAATAAGGGGCACCTGGGTGGCTCAGTCGTTAAGCGTCTGCCTTCGGCTCAGGTCATGATCCCAGGGTCCTGGGATCGAGTCCTGCATCGGGCTCCCTGCTCAGCGGGAAGCCTGCTTCTCCCTCCCCCACTCCTCCTGCTTGTGTTCCCTCTCTGGCTGTGTCTGTATCAAATAAATAAAATCTTAAAAAAAAAAAAAAAGAGCCATTACCACAGTCCTCCACCCATGGGGCTAATGTGACAAGTAGCCGTGAGTGTACTACAAAGTCCCCCTCATCTGCCCCTGCCCAGCACTTCCCATTTGAGGGGGTCCAACCTGAGGGGCCATGTGCCCAAGCGAGGCCAGTCAGAGTCTCTCGTCTGGGAACGTGCAAGTGGGAGCCAGGGAGAGGTGTGATGCTGACACGGACAGGTAACCTAGCTCCTCGGCTGGCAGCCGTATTCTAGCATGTGCTTTGGAGAAGCAGAGAAAGCCATACTGTAGACAATGAAGAATCAAGCAGGTGGACATAGAAGGGTGGATGAGAGTCCATGTTGTATTACAAGGAGGGAGGAAAACAGCCATCCAGACAGACACAGACCCCTAAACACAAACTATGAGTTGATTCTCACAGACATGCTAGCCCGGGCCCCTAGACCTCTCGAGGCCTGCCTGCACTCCCAGCCTAGGGACTCCCTCACACCCTTATGTTCTCAGGAAACAGTCCTCTTCTCTGGGCTTAAGCTAGCTCAGGCAGATTTTTCTTCTCATAATGAAAGATCACTAAGACACTCTTCTTTCTTTATACATCTACTCCCTTCTCCACCAAGAAAGGGCTTGGCAGTTTGGTAACACCTCAGGAGGACGCTGACCAACACTTACGCTATCAGTTCTGGTAACCAGAACCTTCTCTGCGCTGCTAATGAAATAGACTCCCTCTTGTGAAAAGTTGTCCAAATAATTATCTGCCATCTTCTCTCCCTAAAATTTCTTCTCCTGTCTCTTTTCCCTCAGGGATGCTTCGGCTCTGAGCTCCCTGGCACCGTATCTTATAACACTGGACGGATGTTGGGCAGGACTCCATTCCAAGGGCCAGCCACAAGCTATGAGG
Organism: Neomonachus schauinslandi; assembly: GCF_002201575.2. Lineage (NCBI taxonomy): Eukaryota > Metazoa > Chordata > Mammalia > Carnivora > Phocidae > Neomonachus > Neomonachus schauinslandi. The sequence continues at coordinate 73,478,998 of NC_058413.1, read as the reverse complement.
TAAGTGAAGAGTCAGATCCTTTTGGAAGTCCCGTTGACACTAAGAGAAATTCCTTTTGTTTCTGAGCTTGTGTGACTACAGAGACAATAGAAGGGATCTCATGTAGTTCATTATCTGCAAGTTATTCAGGTTCACCCTGCCTCAAAGATATTCTTACGCTGGAGCACATTGTTGAAAACTGCCCCCACCCACTCACCGATGAACCCAGAAAGAGACCCCCCCAAATATAATCCAAACAGGGCATTGTTTACATTAGAGAAAAGTGAGCTACTGACACGAGGCTTATTTGATGTAAAAGAGGAAAGATGATCTACCTTTAAAAGCCACACTAATTAACTCAGACACGAAAAAGTAATATACTACAAGGCCGACCCCATACGCCGCTCGTTTGGCTTTTCGCTGTCTTTTAAAAACTGGCTGCTCCGGCTTCTCAGGTAAGGCAACTTGTGATTTCAGGAAAGGGTCAAGGATGCAAGAGCAGGTTGCCATGGTTTCACCAGGCGACTGGAGACAGAGGTTGTGAGGGGGCGGCTAAGCAGGCCTATTCACAAACACGGGAACACTCCAGTGGGGGCTTGTTCCACACGGCTCAGAGAGTGAACTGCTGTAAATGAATTCTCAGTGAGGGAAATTAAGAACAGGAGTTCAAACCCAACCGTTCTGCAGAGCCTTGGCAGAGAGAGAAGGGGAGGGGAAAGAAGGGATGTGAGGGGGCGGCTGAGTAGGAAGGAGGGGTTCAGAAGAAAGCACACCACCACCCCCCTGCCCGGTCTCAACCAGAAATCTTTTCAGCTTAAATTTAGAATTTCCTTTCAATTTAAAAGGAAAATAGAGTGTCCCTTTTACACAGTACTATGGCAGCAAGATGACTCTAAAATAGGAATCAGTTTTCAAGGCCCACACTGAAGGTTACTCGCTGCGTGAAGCTTTTCTGATTCCTTCGATAAAACAGATTTCTCCTGCACGGGAGAGCCTGAACTCACACACTTTGTTGAGGCGGCGGCAGGTGGGGGAAGTCGTCCAGTGAGTCCTTACCATCTTCTGCCTTGTAATATGCCACGTAATATGCCCATGTCCGCCTGTCTGAATCTTCCTACTGAGAGTACTTCATACTACCTTTGTAGGATGTTAAGAATCTAAGACAACAGAAGTGTTTCACAGGGGAAGAGCTATGGCAGGTTTAGGCAACAGCTTATTGAGGAAGATAAGTAGCAACTGACACATGATCAAATTCTAACCCGGTCTTTAAAATAAAACTTGAAAATGATAGTTTCAGGCGCGCCTGGGTGGCTTAGTCGGTTAAGTGTCTGCCTTTGGCTAGGTCATGATCCCGGAGTCCTGGGATCGAGCCTTGCATCGGGCTCCCCGCTCATCGGGGAGTCTGCTTCTCCCTCTGCCCCTCACCCCGCTCGTGCTCTCTCTCTCAAATAAATAAATAAAAGTCTTTTAAAAAAATTTAAAAAAGCGATAGCTTCAGGTCCTTATCACTAGAAACCTAAAAAACCTAACCAGAAAATATTCTATTCATCTAATGAATGAAAATAATACATTTTGGTCTTAACATACTTATATTTTTGTTATATAACAAAACACATAACTTATATTTTATATAAGTTATCGATTGTAGCACCAAAAGTAAGCTGCCTTAGCTATGATGTGGTAGAAATATTTGAATACCAGTAGTTCTCCTCAATATAATTTTCCATAAATATAGTTCCCTTGAATATAATATAATCTCTTAAAATATAATTTTCTCTAATTTGGTCTTCATGTTGCATTTTAGTGCTGGAAACTGTACTTACACATTCAAGTATAATTCACAGGGGTTGGGTTTTTTTTAACCTACCCAATTTATGACCTCCGCAGCTTGCTAACTTGCTTGACTGAGTAGACACCCATGCATCCACTTAGCCTCCAAAGGTACGGCTCAACCTTCCACTTTATTATTATTTTTTTACTTGAAATAAAAATGTACTGCTACTTCTCTCTCACTGCTGACAGCAAAATAACAAATTAGGCAATGAATAGTGCCACATAAATATATGAGGTAGAGGGCATTTGGTTTTGACGGCACACATATTCGTGAATCGATTCTGAACTGAATTTTCTATAACCATCGGAGAACGGCTCACCGTTTTTCTATTTTTGTCTTTTCTTAACATAAAAAGATGAACCACAGATGCTTCCATTTCCAGGTATGACCTAGTAGACCGTGTGGTTCCCGGTGTAGAAAACCACCATAAGACCTGGGCATGATACAGAGAGCAGGGATGTGAAGACGTGGAGAGTGATGTTGCTACATTGCTTCACACCATACACCTGAAATGCCTAACTTTTATTATATATCTATATAGGTACACACTATATAAAACAAACAAACAAAAAAAGAATATGTATATAGAGAAAGCCATGACTTTCAAATGGGCCCTTTGGATGGCGGATAAGGTTTAACACCAGCACCTGGCCCAGACCGACGTTTACGCTGGGGAAGCTGTTTGACCTGGGGAAGCAAGTGGTTCCTTCTAGGACTGATCGAGGACAAAGAAATGTGTGGTCTGCAGTTACATTTTCTGTCTCCTTCAACTTCTGCAACACCTCCCTCCCACTGTCATTTTTGTAACTTGCTTTGAACTGATCCTTTTCTTTCTCTTCTTTCTACCAAACCACAGTGCTTGTAAGCAAAAAGAAAATTAGTAACAGATACAAGCTTATTTTTAATGGTCTAAGACCAAATTTTCTGGACTTAAAACAAACACTTTGTCCCCTCAAAGTTCTCTGATTCCATTAAGATCCAGCTGTATGCTCTCACCACAATTCGTGAACCAAAAACAGTTTCAAAAATGAATTGTAAAGGAACCGCACCACAGAATTACTCATTGTATTCTGCTTATTTTTTATTTTTCATCATCTCAAGAACAAAAAGTTTAATTCCATAGATATTTTGAGAAAACATTTTTTTTTAGATTCTGAGCTCTATTCTGGTCTCAACAATTTTTTGTTTTTGTATTTGAAGAGATACTGGATTATCCAACAAGGCCTTCTGTTACAACTGGCCAGGGTTCAAAGATAGATGTAGAAGTCGGAAGCACAGAATATTAATTCCAGTAGTTAGAAGTCACTTGAGAAGACCCAAAGACATTATTATTATTAAGTCAAATAATTTGCAACCAAATAACACTTCTAGGAAGGAATTATTTACACCCACCCTACTATCCCAGATTCTTCTTGAGATAAAAATGTGAAATCTTTCATCAAAAGAGATGACCTTTGGACACGGGGAAGAAAAAAAAGTAAGAAAAAGGAAGTTCAAATTCTGGTCGCGGTTTAGCCATTAAACACCTATGGGGCCTTGGGGAAACCACTGGATCATTCTTGGCTGCGGTTTCGCTTCCATTACAACCTCTCTCCACCCCCGGGTACACAAGAAGAGCCTCCCCACACCAGCTCAGTACGAGTTTGGGCTCCAGACTCAGAATGACCTGGGCTCAAAACCTGTCTGCTCCACTCGCCACCTTGTATGACCATGGACAAGTTACTTGGCCTTCCTGTGCCTCAGGGTCCTTGTCTGTAAAATACCTGTAATACCGACCTCATAGGTTGTCTGAAGGACTAAAAGACACCATGTATCTAGAGAGGCTAGCAGAGTGCTTGGCGCATAGTAAGTGCTCAATTAATGTTGGCCGCTGTTGACTGTTCATCGATGACCACAGCCAGGCTGGCCTGAACCACGACCTGAAGGACAGACCCAAGGGAGCAAAGTGCAGCTCCACCTGAGGATAAACTTTCAACCATCAGCTCAACAGCCTCTGTCGACACTGTCGCTCACAGTGGCAACCTTTTAAATGAGCTCCGGTTCAGAGCACGTATGCATTGCTGGTGACCACACTTGTGACCGTCAAGGTCCTCTCCAAGATCTGCAGACCTCACTTCACAGAAGGCTGACTAGGGCAGGAATTTCTGGCACTAAGACCCCACTATCCAGATGGTTCCCCACCATTCACCACAAGCTGATCCTGCAAGGCCCTATCTCCCTCATGAGCAAATTCTGGATCCTCGCTGGGAGCTAAGTCTGGTGACTGCATTTCTACGTGTCTCAGTTTATCTAAAATGACGACAATCATACTCCCTCGATTAGGGATGAAGTAAAAGAGGACTCCCAGGAAAGACAATGATAATTACATCTTGGTTCATAAATTAGGGCAATTCACAAAATAAGATACAGGGACGACTTCAAGAGTTCTTTCTTTTCCATCCTCCTTCTGAGGTTCCTGCTTTTTCTCTCCTTCCATGACTGGTACGTGGTACAGAGGTCAGCACGCGAGGGCCTCCAGACCAAATCCCACAGCCTGATTCTGTCATTCAAGTTTCACTGGAACTCAGCCACGCCCAGTTGCTTATGGAGCATCTATGGCAGCTTTCAGGCTAGAGGGACAGAGTGGAGTAGGAACGGCCCCCAAGCCTAAAATTATTTACCATCTGGCCCTTTATAGAAAGAGTTTGCTGACCTGTGGCCTAAAACTCAGCTAGCTCAGAGTAGACAGCCAATAACTGTTTGGTTAAATGACAACCATCATCATTGTATTCAATATCCAATAAATATTTATTAAGTGACTCCAAGGGCCAGGCACTGTACCAGGTTCTGGAAATACAAAGACCTGGGGCTGCAATGGTGAGGAGGACAGATGGGGCCCTAAGCCTCATGGTATAATAAGGGAAGATAGAACATGCCATCCAAACAGTTATTTATGTACAACTGTGATGAGCCTTTACAAGGGGAAAAGTACCCGGTGTCGGGGGACGATATAAAAGGAAGACTTCTCTAGCAATTGCCATTTAATGTGAGCTGAGACCTGGAATCCTGGATTTCCTGGTTCTGAACGGTCAGGGAAAGTAGGGTTTCCTGACGGCACATGAAATGCAAAAAGACTTCAGCATGTTTTTCATTTTGTGCTCCATCCATCCATCCATCCATCCATCCATCCATCCATCCATCTATCCAGGTCTTAGTCCAAGAAAATGGGAATCCTAATAAAGTCACAGACATTTGCTTTTTCAATCCCTTCACCCGAATGCCAAGCAACAGGTTTAAAACCAACCATGTGAAGATCATAACCCATGTTCAGTTGTTAGAGACCAGTGTCAACACATGATCAAGAGGCAGTTCTTCAATCAGCTCTTGTTCCTGAACCACAGAAAATCAGCCTATATTGAATGATGTTAATTTTCACACTTGGGGACATTTGAATGAACCCAAACAGATGCCCCACAGTCTGGATGCACTCTGGTTATTGTGTAGGTTTGAAGTTTCTCAGCATGGCCTGTCAAGGTTGATCAAGTGGCTGAAGCACGCACATGCTCCGTTTTCCAAGTTCAGCAAGGCTCGGTGAGCTATGTAGGCATTCTTTGGGAACACGGCCCATTTCCCCACCACGCAAACTGGTAGGTCCTGCCAGAGAAGATGAGTGCTGAAGCAGATGGAGGAAGGATGCAAGGAGGCAGGAAGAAATATTGCAGAATAAATGCATTTGATCAAGTCTTTGCCTTTCCTATCTCTGGTTATCCCTCAGAGGCCTGTTGGTTGAATCAGATTTATTCCATTTCTTTAGAAGAAAAGGAGGTACAGGGAGATGAAGCATCTATCTTCACATCACTGAGTACATTGGTGAGAGACCAGGATTTAGAAGATGTAGCAACTGATCGGAGATTATTTGCTTGAGCCTGTGCCTATAAAACCTTTGATATTTAGGACTGCACAGTCCTATTAAACTTAGGGGTCATCTTTAATGAAAATCAGTTAACTTAGGGCAAGAAAATTTTCTTGACTTAAATGATACTGCCTTGGCAGGCTTCATGGTCCTTTCCTTTGCCCAGGCACTCATCTGTGGTGTCTGAAATGGTCTATGGATTGGTCAGTGTGAGCATCTGGCCGGTTGCTACAAAAACCTTCATATTCCAAGGCCAACTCTCATCTCCAACACAACCACAGCGGAGTAAAAGAGAAGGAGTCAAGGGAACCAAAGTCAACTCTATTAATACCAACTTTCAGGAAAAATACTATTAAATACACTGTCCTTACTAGTAAAAGATTTCCCTTACTTTGATATCTTCCTACTTAAAAAAAAAAAAAAAAGGATGGATGAAGGCAAAAAGGGAATTTGAGCATTTTTTTTAAAGATTTTATTTATTTATTTAAGAGAGAGAGCATGCATGCAGGAGCAGGGAGAAGAGCAGAGGGAGAGGTGAAGAAGGAGAATCTCAAGCAGACTCCCCACTGAGTGTGGAGCCTGATGCAAGGCTCGATCTTCACAACCTTGACATCACCACCTGGGCCAAAACCAAGCGTCTCACACACAACTGACTGAGCCACCCTGGTGCCCCCTGAGCATTTTTAAGTTGCTTCTATTCTGACAGTTCTTTTATTAATTTGCCTAATGTCTTAAAGTAACTGAAGATGACACAGGTTATCTCTAAATATGACTGGGAGATACTGAGTGAAAGAGTACATTTTGATACCAATGCTGCAGGAGAATTTCCAGCCTATTGTTACAAGGATTTTTCCACTTTTATTCACTCCCTCAATACACATTTATTGAGTGCCAAGTACATAAGAAGGTTCAAGGGCTTGGGGATGGGCACTGTGCAATATCGGTAAAAAATGTCTACCTTTCTCCCACCTTGAGGAGGGGATCCACGCAAATAAGTCACACCCATACGGAATGCAATTGGAGTAAGCGCTACAGTGGGCTCCTCTCCAAGTCAGGAGAAGCTGCAAGCATGGGCAGGCCCCGAGGAGAGGTAAACCAGGGCACCCATACGTGACAATATCTCACCTATCCTTCCTAATGAAGCCTGATGGAAACCCACCACATGATGCAATGAAACCCAATGAGGATTCAGAACAATCTCCTTGTGCTCTATGTGGGTCAACGGAACCAATGTTTATATCATTGTAACTTCTGTTTTGTGTTTCACAAAAGCCCTTTCCGGAACCACAAACACCAGAGGAAGGGTCTTACAGGAAATTATATTAGTCTCTTTTATATTCTACAAGAGACGGAAAATCAAAGTACCTCAAAGAGGATTCAAGAGTAAAAGGATGATTACAAGACACATGGAAAATGGCAAATCACTGTAATCTTTAAAATAAGTTGGTCACAGACATGTTTCTGTGTTAATTTCCAAACCCACTGAGAATTACAAGAGAAATCAAATCCATATGGTTCTGACTTATTTACACCCATTGCTCAATAACTTAGACAAATAACTGAATGTCCAAAACACTTTTTTTTTTTAAGAGAGGGACACCATTTAACAGCCAGAATCTAACTTAAACAGACTTAAGTTTAACCAAATATGCTAAACCTGGAGGGCCTAAAGAACCCCAAAGGGCTGGAGACAAGTTCTTGCAAACCGTGGAACATGGCTGGTTTTATCCTGGAACAACACACATATGCCACAGCTAATCAGCTCCCATTCAATCCAAGAACATAATAAGATCATCTCTACCAGTCTAGTTTCCCTGCATCTAATATATTTCATTTTTGTCTTTCTGGCCTAATGTCATGCGAATTCTGCAGAGTTATCAGTTTTCAGAAAGAAACAGATAAACGGTTGTACCTCCTGAGAAGACAGAGTTAAGAATGACGATAGACATTCCCGGGGTGCTGCCTTTAGTGGACAGTGGCCCACCTCTGCTCCATGCGTATGTGTGCGTGAGCATGCTCACAAGCGCATGTGCGTGAGTGACAAATGCATGGGAAAACCAGGGATCTCAGTAAGTTAAAGAAGTTAAAGGACAAAGGAGCCCCAGTTTCACATAGACAGACAAAACAGGGATTGGCTCCATGCCCCGTTTTTCAGGAGCAATTTGGTTGCAAAAATATTCAGAACAATAAACAAACAAACCCAGAAAACAAACAAATAAAACTGAATTCCTCTTAAGTGAGTGATGCAACACCGAGAGGTGATAGAGAGAAAAAAAAATTCCTCAGTCATCAAACTCCTAAGCACTTAATTCAGCATGATTTTTATTTTTTTTAAGGTTTTATTTATTTATTTGAGAGAGAGAGCGTGTGCGCATAAGCGGGGGGAGGGGCAGTGGTCAGAGGGAGAAGCAGGCTCCACACTGAGTGGGGAACCAGATGCAGGGCTCCATCCCAGGACCCTGGGATCACAACCGGAGCTGAAAGCAGACACTTAACCGACTGAGCCACCCAGGTGCCCCCAGTGCGATTTTTAATACAGACAAATTTCATGACAAATTTCAGACACAACAATCACTGTGTTCAATGTTCATTTCAATCTGCAGAGCTAAGTAGTAACCACCCCCAGAGTCTACCAAGGTCTTCATCAGGCACCAACTTCAGAGCAGAGAGTTGAGTCTTCAAAGGCAAACTACCCTGGGCAACAGAGATATTTACTGATCAGGCCAGGAAGGAGCTTCTCCCTCCATTACCTGAGAGAGCTTTACAGAAGTCCTACTGACCACCTGTACTGCAAGAGTTCCATGGGTCTTCTTGGCCCTGGACTCCTAGATTCAACACAAACACCTAGCAAAAAGTCAATCAGGCCCGTCTCTACTTTCCCCTTCCCTCCAACTTCTCCATCGGCCAAGGTGTCTGTCGGGGGCTTCACAACTTAGCCTTAGCTCCTTGGCTTGTTGTTATCCAGAGAAGTCACTTCTCTGACCCAAGGGCTAGAATCTCAAAAGATCCACTTGAAAAGGATGGCTCCTTTTGAGTGCGACGTTTATAATTATGATTACCAAGCATTTAAAAACTATTCTAATTACAGAATTTCTAAAAGAATACACAGATAATGGAACACATTAATAACTATGAAGAGAGGTGGTAATTCATGTCTGCCGTTCTATGCCCACATGCTAAAGCCTGACAGAGGGCCCTGCCCATCACCAGCCTTCTGGGTATATCTGCACCGACTATTACCTCACTCAGCTATGGGTCGCAGCGTGAGATGACCCAACACGCTCAAACCTTTACTCATTATCTAATCCCAGCCTGCTTTTCCTGCTTTTTATTGGTAAAGGGTGACCATGCATCCAGTTGCTCAGTCACACCCCTTTCTCGGGCTCTCTCACTGCCATTATTCAACTGGTCACTGAGTCCTACTAATTTTGTCATACTTCTCTGTCCCCTACTCTCCACCACTACTTCTGTCTTACTTCAGGATTTCTACCTCTCTTGTCTAGATACCAAAATCTCTGTTAATTAGTCTCCATACCTCCAGCTTAGTCCCTCCTGAGTTTCTCTTCTACTGTGCCTCCCAAACTAGCTTCTAAAATATAAGCCTTGAAAACAGTGAAATCATAAACACATTTGAAGAAAACATAGGTGAATAGTTTTATAATCTTGGAGAGTAATAAGCATTTCTAAGCATGATATAAAGCCTGGAAGGCATAAATATGGTTACTTAAAAAACATCCCCTATAACATAAAGAATACTGTAATCAAAGATTAAAAAACAACTGAGGAAAATATCTGCAATATACAGTAGAGGATATGCTAATTTCTTTAATATACAAAGAGCTCTTACAATTCACTAAGAAGAAAACCTATCTGCAAATTTGAAATAACATCTCAAGTCCATCTCTTGCCACACCAGGAGAGGAAAAGCTAATGCAAATAATTACAAAGTTGTGATAAAGGCACAAATGTCCTGTAAAGACTAGGTACTGAAAAATTTGTTAACTATCACTGGTAGCAAACCTGCTTCAAACGCCCTGCCTAGATTCAATTACATTACACATCGACCCTGAGATACCTGTAAGCAGTTGAAAAATGCCTCTGGACTGTCTTGTTTATGCCTTTGGAAAACAGCGAAGCATGTTTGCACAGAACAAATCATTCCCTGTAAAGCTGGAAGGCCCTCTTTGCCAGCATTATTGATGTGTTAGCTTTCAGCCAGAAGGTTAACGTTTTCAGGAACATTTCTCAACTCACACAACCCCAAACCTTATCACTCCATCAGCATAGTCTGGGCTGGGAGGATGGAGTGATGCCTCTCAGATGAAACTAATTGGCTTTTCCATTCTGACCTGAGCTAAGTGACAAAATAATATCCCCCGACAAGAGGCAGAGTCCCAGCCGGGTGACATTGCTGATGTAACTGCCAAAACACCTCCTCTTACCCAGGCACATGGGCATCCAAAAGCCAGGTGTTAAAATCCTAAAGACCAAGAGTACAGATGACTCCTCTTTTGAATGAAAGCTCGGATGAGACGGTGGGTCGATTGCACCCATAAGAAGAGATAAAATTTGTTAGGAAAGTGAATCATTCAAGATGCTGACACAGCTGTTTATGTAAATCTGGAACAAAGGCCAAGTCACCTACTGCAAGACATCCAAAGATTCTGCGGCAAAATCCCTTGACCGTATTAGTGTCCATTTGCCGAAACAGAATTTAAAACCTAAAACTGAGACTAATAACTGAGTGCTACCACGAATAAATTTGGGGGAAACAAAGGAGCTTGAACCCAACCAAGCAGTACTGGAAATCAGAAAATTGAACCAATTGTTTCCCAGCCTTGAGAATGTAAGGCTGTAGTCAGGGGCCAAGCATCAGAATACCACCATCGTACAAGGGATGTGAACACATGACTTTCTGTTGTTGGAACCAACTCTCCGGAGTTTGTGAGCACTTGATTCACAGTGTTGTTGAGAATTATAAAACAGAAATAAATCCAATTTTCTAAACAGCTTCCAAAAAAAAAAAAAAAAAAGGGTTGGATTTTTACATTTGTAACATACAATGAATGGATTTGCAGAGATTCAAACCCTGATGGATGGTTTCTCAAAACCCATTTGTTTCTATCATTTGCCTCTGGTAAAAAGCATAAAATATTCTCCCAATAAATCTAGAGGCCCAGGGTGCCACTGATCATTTTATTCTGGGCTGCCGTGGGCTCAGTGACTTCTGGAAACAAGCGCCACACATGGAGATGCACGATGGGACCATTCGGTGACTTGACGCTGCAAGGGGCAGCCAGGAGCCGCTCACCCTAAGGAGCACAAAAAACATGCCAGGAGGACCAGATCCCACTCTGGGCCTCCTTCCCTCTCTGTGGAGGAAAAGAGTTGTGCCTTATTTAAAGGATTGAGTGCCGGGAAAGGCTGTGACCTTGCTATTTCTTGAAGGATATTCTAGAGAAACAGAGAGAAACAGTAGGTCAGAAGGACAGAATAAACATTGCTGAAATAATAGAAATCCAACCTTGGTTTTGTGTCTGGCAGACCTAGGAGGACCTCCTCCTGAGGCCCAACAGCCTCTATGCTACCTGAACACACAAGAGGCAAACAGCCTACTTAGAAACCTACTTAAAACTGTTGAATCACAGATCTGAATCTCTGAAACAAATAATACAATATATGTTAAAAAAAAAAAAAAAAAGAAGAAGATAGCAGGAGGGGAAGAATGAAGGGGGGGAAATCGGAGGGGGAGACGAACCATGAGAGACTATGGACTCTGAGAAAGAAACTGAGGGTTCTAGAGGGGAGGGGGGTGGGAGGATGGGTTAGCCTGGTGATGGGTATTAAAGAGGGCACGTTCTGCATGGAGCACTGGGTGTTATGCACAAACAATGAATCACGGAACACTACATCAAAAACTAATGATGTAATGTGTAGTGATTAACATAACAATAAAAAATTAAAAAGAAACCTACTTAAAATGAACAAGATTCCTTCCTCAGGCCCCCAGTTTTTAAGAATAACAATGTGAGGACAGAGAAACGTGGGGACTCACTCTGGGAAGCGTAGAGCCCCTCTGCAGCTCTGTCTTCGTGCCCGTCGTATTCCCTGCTAGACAGCTGCCTGTTGGCCGTCTCTAGGCGATCTGCACAGAGAAGACATGGTCACAAAGAAGTGCATGTAGATCGAAGTCACCATCCCAGCAAGAAACGTCATGGGTGCCAGGAGCCCCAAACTGGATCCCTCTTGGGGAGAGACAATAGGTTCCAAAATACCCAAAGAAAAAGTCTTCAGATGCCACATTGTGTGGCTGCATGCAATCTGGTGTCAGCAGAGGGAGGCAGCTGAGCGAGCACAGGTTCTGAGAACTGCATCGCCCCCTGCAAGGCCCGCGAACCTCTGTTTGGAAGTCCTCGAAAAGGGGCTAAGTGTCCTTGGCCTCAGACCCAGCCCTAGTCTACCCCCGACCGCCAACCCTACGGTTAGCCCGTGCTGCCAAGTGTAGCTGGGAAGCAAAAAATAGAAAAACAATGAACTAAAAATCAAAATTTAAAAAAAAAAAAAGTCAAAATGACCAAATGGATGAAGATTCTACCTAGTGAGTTCTACGTTTGCTCAAACCACTTGGTAAATCTTCATTTATTCAATTCAGTAATTCGGTTTAGTAAGTCTTTATTGAATGTCCGTGATTCCCAAGACAAAAGGATTTGTGGTAATGGGAAAGGCAGGCTCTAGCTACTAGAGACCACCAGGACATTATTTTCACCAACGAGGCAACTGAAAAGTGGCTTAGCTCACTAAAAACAAGTAAAATGTTACGGGTTAAGTCATTCTGTGTTGGAGAGTGCCAACATTCTACAGGAGTTGGCTTCCAGCTTTCGGGGAGTTTATATATATCTACTCTTTTCACAACTGGGGGCTTTTTCTTTGTCCTCCAAGAGGATGCTGTCTGGGTCTGTCTTCTATACTGTATCTAGCAAGTGTTGAGTGGTAGCTTTCTAAGAATGCTACCAAATGACAGCCTGATGTGGGAAGGGCTGGGCGTCCAACATTGGTCTTTTCAAACATTCTCCCTCGCATAGTCACAAATCACTGCTAAGTACTTTTATTATTATTTTTTTAATTTTGAAGTTATGTTTTTATTTTTACTTTACGGAGTCAATTTGACACAGACCGTTCAGTACTTTTAAAGGAGGGGCACCTGGCTGGCTCAGTCGTTAAGCGTCTGCCTTTGGTGAGCCAAAGGGTCCTGGGATCGAGCCCCGCATCAGGCTCCCTGCTCCGCTGGAGGCCTGCTTCTCCCTCTCCCACTCCCCCTGCTTGTGTTCCCTCTCTCACTGTGTCTCTCTCTGTCAAATAAATAAAATCTTAAAATAAAATTAAATTAAAATCAAAATAAAGGAGGGAAGGAGCTGCACACACACTCCCTCACTTTCATGGACTCGTGCATAGAGGCTGCCACTTCTCGGGCCCAGGGCAGCCACCCACAACCTACACAGGAGAAAAGAACAATCCTGCTCTTTGAGCACCCCTGCCCCAGGTGGTTGGACTTCCCGAGATTACTGGACACAGTGTGGCCCGGAAGGCAGGCCGCCAGCTCCATGGGAGTCTAGGGCAGGGAGCATGCGGATGGGGCTGGACGTGCCTCGGAGGTCTCTGTTGAAATCGTGAAGCCTTCGGATCTCGCCTTCCAGTTTGTTTCTCATTGCCTTGTCCAGTGATTCCCGCTTGGTCGTGGACTTGACCAGGCTCTCATAGGCTTCTGAAATTCTCTGAAGTTCTTTTTCAAACTGCAAGAAAGAAGCGGCATGAAAGTGGGATTCCTGCCATGCCCACTGGTGCCTCCGTTAGACTGAATTCTCTGACACGTGTGAAGGCGGTGTCTTCCTTCTGCATCTCCGGCTGCACCGTCTACAGATGCTGCCATCGATCCCACGCACCCCCTCTCCCTCCAAGGGCCACACTAGGATCCTGTAAACAGCAGCCTCTCAAGTCTGCCTGCACCGCCCGATGCCACCTTGCGGAAACCTCTCTGCACAATTACCAGGAAGGGGTGAATTTAAACATAACTTCAACCTCTTATATTTTGTATGGCAATTTATAACTATTATTATTCTTCTCACTTTAGAAAAGGGAAAAAGATTACTGTACAGAAAAACTCAAGGACCACAGCTAGAACCCAAGTGCGGTTCTCTTCCAGAGACCCTCCTACCCATCCCCCAAGGAACGTAAAACCCACACGAGGAGAGGCATCGTTACGCAGCACTTTTACCCCTTTGTCTATGAACTTGTCTACATAAGGACAAAAGACTTGTATCTAATTATAGACAAATGCACCACAGGAAACCTCTTTATATGAAGAAATTGAAAGATATGGGGTGAAGATCGGCCTTCCTTCGTTTTTCACTAAGTCAAGTGAAAATCTCTGGCATATTTAAATCGGTAACAAGTAGCTGTAACTGTTCTAGCAGGAGTCTCCTATAATAGTACGTTGTTTGATGTAGATCTCAACAACTCCCATTTTACTGCTGCATAGCATAAATGCAGAACAAAGGGGGATGGAACTTTGATGAACGGCTGCTCTGAGTTGGGACTGGAGGCCAAGTGGGGAGGGCTGGAGCACTAGCGCCCCTCACTGGGCACCAAGAGGCCTGCACCGTGTTTTCAGTCTGTCCGCAGGAGAGCTATGTCACCAGGAGCCAGGCACCCACTACCTGTACCCCAACCGCTCAGATCAGAAAGCCCCTGCTGAAACCCTGCTGAAACTATAAGTAATACATGTCCCGAGAGAGCAGATATCTATCGTACATTTTCTATGTATCTGGGTGCCAAGGATACAGAAAGAAGTAAGATAATTTCTGGTCTTGGGGCGCTCACAGTCTAGCGTTGGCCTCCCCCCAGACACATGTGCTTTTCCAATGCATGTGATAAGGGGTGTGGTGGTTCTGGATGCTCTCACAGCCAAGAGACAAAGTCACTTTGCAGGGGTAAGAACAGGCTTCTTTAAAAAAGATTTCAGAGAAAATGCTACTTAAAATAAGTCTCAAAGGATGAACAGGACTTTGCCAAGCAGAAAAGATCAAGGGGCTTTGCGTTCTAGTCGGAAGACAGGGCGGGAGCCACAGCACCGGGCCACGAAATCAAGTGCGTGTCTCTGACATGACAGGTAGTCCAGGGATGAGAGCAAGACGTGAGGGCGGGAGCTAGGCCCGAGGGAAGGACTTTCGGAGTGGGGCGGGGGGCGGGGGGGTCAAGACTCCACAGGTACAACAGAGGAGTCAGTGAATAAGACAGGAAGCCGGGGGTGCCACAAACTTAAGGAGAGAGAATGTGGTCAACGCCCCAGGGGTTACAACAGAGCTGGGAAGACACGCCTAGAAAGAGGCCAGTGAAGAGGCTGGACAGTGTGGGGGCTTCTGCAAAGTGGCAGCCCACCAGAGTGGAGCTGAACATCAAGGCTCCCCTCGGTACCAGGTTATTTTCCCAAAGGCCTCCTAATACCAGAGCTGATCCTTTCCTGGTCCCCTCATTTTGACAGACCTGTTTCTTTCAAAGATACGAATTGTTGGTACTGTGGCAGCAGAGAGACCAGCACATCCTGACTCCTGTTCATAGCCCTCCTGCAAATCATGTTCCTTCCTTATAATTTTGTTTTCAAAAGAGAGGGCTCCAGAACATATCACGGTTTCTATGCTAATTTCATCAATAAGAGGTGGCCTTTGTTTTCGGACAGATGGGCATGCCTTGGGGACAGGCCCCTTCCAGGCCAGGGGGCGTCACCTGGTGCTAGGGAAGCCCAGCAGAGGTGCTGAGACAGCCCCCAGGAGACTGGTGCTCCTGCCTCAAGCCCAGGACGACCCGGGAGCCTTCCTCAAGGACACCAAACACGGGAACTTTCCTCAAGCTGATTTCACAGTACTTTCATCTGGCTGGAATTCTGTCCTGCGTACGTATTTTACATCTCTGATCCGATCTGTCAACTCCGTGAACGCAGGAACAGCCCTTATAGCCCTAACACTGCGCCCCGCCCCCGACACAAATACAGGCTGATGAATGAATCTTTAACCGTGTAACTCCTAAAGACAGACTCAGGCACTGATCAACTGCACCTGATCATGGCTTCTTTCCTTTGCTGGAAGAACTTCCCTCTGCACACTTTATAAAAGGAAACTGCAGGATCCCTGGGGCAGCATGGTTTACTATCTTAAATCCTAAAACAATCGGGAACCGGGATATGGTTACGTGCTGGTAGCTACCCAGTGAGAAAGGGCAAGGGTCTCTGTTCAGGACAAGGTACTTCCTGTGGGAAATGGCAGTTTCCTGTCGTCAGGATGGAGACCTTCGTCCCCTTCAGTGTGTTAGGGAGGACAGAGCTATGACTAAATGGAGCAAGTCCAAGGGATGCAGATTTTGATTCAAAAGAAGAGAGAATTTCCGAGCTATGTTTTCCAGAAGTAGGCCCAGTAGGAGGGAGCTTCTCTCCTCTGGAAGCATTCAAGTAAAAAATGAATGATCTCCTTTCAGGGACATGAGAACTTGGCCTAGAATCATTTTCAGAATTTTCAGTCTAACGCTCTATGATTTGATTGCACACTCCTTCAGAATGAGAACGACTTATCCCCCATGTCCAGAACACCAATCCCCCTGATGTTTGTTAAAGATCAGGGGCAGGCTGGCCAGGCTGGCTTTGAGATGAAAACACCCCGGCCAGTTCAGAGTCCCAGTAGGATCCTATGAAGACAGCACTGGGTCTGCCTCCACAGCTCCCACCTTCCCTTCCAGCCTATGTCAGGCCAAGCTGCACAGCCCCTGTGATCCCACAGACAAGCACTCCTTGTCCCAGAAACAGAACTAGGAGCAGAGAAAGAGAAAACCTCAGCCACTCCAAGCTCTAGATACTGGTGTCTTCCCTGAGCCCCTTCACGCGCACAGCCCAGAGACCCACAGGACCAAGACTGGCCTGCTGTCCCAGCCACAGAGGGCCCAATCAGAGCCACCACTGTTGCGCTGACAAAAGACCAGGGTCTTCACTCAGGCAAGCCTGGGGGAACCGTAAATACCTAGCTGTTTCCCTTCAAATGCCCACCGAGGCCCTGACAGCTTCTGAGGCCAACCCTCTCAACAGCCCACAGTCTGGTCCCGCTGCAAACTCTGTCCATTAATTAGGTTTCAGGGAAACCAGGAGGAAAGAGAAGCAAAACAAGTGGCCAAAAGGAAAAACTACAAACAACTACTCTTTCTGGGGGTCCTCAGCCATCATCCCGACACTAACAGTGATGATCACCACCTTGTGCCTCTCTGGAAACAGGGTCTTCCTAACTAGGCCACGCTCGGGCAGGCTCCGCGTTTAGTCATTCTTTCCCGCTGTGTTCCTGGCACAGGATGCATAGGCTAAGGCCTGTCATTAAAAATTCATCTATTTCTGGTGTTGCCCTTACAATGAATCCTGCGACGGCTCCCAACACTGCGAGGATCCTGGATTGGATGTTATTGCTGGCACATGGTGGCCCCATCCTTCGGCGCCGTATGTGTCTCCACCCAAAGCAGGGTCATCCTTGCTGAGAAGTGAGGTTGTCACCTCATCCGACAGTCCTCTCCCCAGACCTGCTGACAGACGGCCAAGCAGGGCTGCCCATGAGCAGGGATGACTTGGGACAAGGCCCACCCCGGGGACACAAGCCTCGAAATGTTAAGTCACAGCCTTCAGGCAGCCCTTGTGTCTCTCGCTCCTAGTTGCTGACAACAGCTAGGGGACTAGTGATGAACACAGCAGTCTCCATCAAAATCTGCGTGTTCGAACTGACAATTCCAGTTGGACATATGACTGATTAATGACATGGAATAACCATAGAACCATTTATAATATTCAAGGGACTAAAGGAGTTTTGAGTTCCAGAAGGGTAACAGCTTTTGATTTTTCCTTTTTCAATCATCAAAATCCTTTTGGCCACTAAGTTTAAGAATCATCCCCTGTGCCAGGAAGCTGAGTCACTGGGAGACTGATTTGGTTTTTCAAAACAGAAACGTGCACCGAAATCAAGAATGAGATGCTTGTGACAGGTCAGTAAAAAGTGTATGTTAATAAAACAAGTCAATGAAGAATAACAAGACCTCCCAATTTCTGTGCCTTCCACGTTACCATTCAAAGACATCCATGTGGAAAGACCCAGAACCAAACTGCCCTCAGGTGGGTCTGCATAACTCCTGAACCTGTCTGCCACAGGGCTTCATTAGGGAGAAGAAAGAACGACTTCTTTCCCAGGAGGGGCTGGGGAGCTCCTTCCCAATGTGCAGACTGCTTCTAGAAGGAAGCTGCCCCCAGAGGTGTCAGAGGCAAGCTTGGGCCTGAGCAGTGACTTACAGCCAAGGCCACGAGACAGTGAGCTTATTTCCCAGCTTCGGGGGTCCGACCAGGGTGGGAGTGAGGCCGCAAACTTCAGGCAGCCCATTTCTCTCTGGCTCTCATTTTTTCCCCTCCAGGAAAGGCATCCAGAGCTCTCTTAGCCAAGTCTGGTCTTGACTCCAGGGAGCTCCAGACCCTTTCGGTGGAAGCTCTGCACGAACGTGCTGGGGCAGATTCTGCCTGTGAACATTTGCACCATCAAACCCACTGCTCCCAGCTGTGTACTGCCAGGAAATCAGAGACACTCACTACTCTGAAACGCCGACCAGCAAAAAGACCACGCCTCACCTGAGAGAGGAACGCTATGCGGGCCAGCCAGCCAGGAGCATTAACTGTCACCTGGGACCAAATGGCAATGCTCCTGTAGTCAGGAGGGGTTTATATTCCTACCTTTTCTCTTTATAAAAGCCCCCGAGTGTCCAGGACAGAGCCAGGTACTTAGGCTCTTATAAGATCACTCCCACCACGCAGGCCTCCAGGTCTCCAGAAAGGAAACTCTAGGGCCCTGTGGCTCTCCTGCTCTCAAACAGCCTAGTGCCTCTGCCCCCCTCACCTCTTCTGTGCGACCGGAAGCATTTCAGGTGCTGACACGTGGGGCATCGTGAAATCACTGCCTACGACAGTTCATCTTGCTGGGAGTTCTCCCACTGACTGTGGCTCTCGGCATAAAGCCCTAAGCATGAAGGCTGCCGCACACTCGGATATTCCCGTGATGACAACACGGGCTGGAATCGAGCAGCATCTCCCCACCTGACAAACGCCAAACAGAAGGATGGACGGCAGGCAGTCGCTCGGACTCTACCCGCGGTCTTGAGGCCATGCTGCTTTCTGCAGAGACCAGCTAATGAAACCCACATGGCGATCACCTGGCTCCTGTCTGAGAACCCTGGATGTAAAGACAGACCTGTCTCTCTCAACCCATTCCTCTGTGTTCCTCTGGGTGTTCCCTCTTCCACGCCGTCCACCCGGGGGGATACTACTGAACTCTGAGGCCATCCCCCTCCCACCGTACCTGTACCTCCTGCAACCCGCCTGACATTCCACTGCAGGGATGAGCTCAGGGGACGCTCCCTCTTTTGGACTGTAAGCTCCTCCTATTTATTTGTCTCCCTAAAGCTTTGCACGGCACCTGGCATAAAAAGGGGTCACTGTGGGCCCATGGGTCAGGGCATCCCCCCCTTGATGAGCGGGTAAAAAATTCTGACCCTCCCAGAGAACCTTCTTCTCCCTCTCCTTCCCTCGGGAAGTCACATACCTTGTGGAGCTTGTCGGCATTGTCATAGTAACCCTGAAGTTCCTGGTGAAGCACCCGGTTCTCCTCGGTTAGGATCTCCACCATCTGCTGGGCTCGCTCCACGATGGCGAAGGCATCAGGCCCAAGCTGCTGGCTGGGCGAGGCGGCCGGCGGGGGCTGCGGAGCCGCCAGGGTCACGGGCAGTGGAAGTGGCAAGGACACGGAGTGCAGCGGCCCGCTGACCGGGGGGTTCTGGGAGGACATGGGGCTGTGCTGCTGCATGGTCGACGGGAAAGGGAGCTGGCAGGGGCGGCTGCAAGGGAAGCGGAGACCAGGCATCAGACCCCAGGAAAGCAGTGGGAGGACAAAGTCCCAGCAAGAGCCGGCCTATCGCTGCCACAGGCCGCCGCGCACGTCTCCGTGTCCAGGCCCTCACCCACAGATAGGTAATGTGTTCTCCCTCTGGATCAGCACTGTTGGGGTGGCTGGGGGGGGGGGGTGCCAGGGCCCTGCTCTCACGAAGCTTACGTTCTCGGGGACGGACACAGGTGATCCATCCAACAAAACCAGGTAATGTGACAGCGAGGGACCAAGTGGCTAGTTCATTCTGAGAGGGGAAGGGGACGTGGGTGCCTGAGTTGAAGTCTGAATGACAGACAAGAAGGAGCCAGTGGCTGGGGCAAGGGGGTCAAGGAGGAGGCAGAGGAGTGTTCCAGGTAGGGGAATCGCCTAGTGTATGGGGCCTAAGTCAGGACTTAGCACAGGCAGACTTGTGGATATGAAGCATGGCCAGCAAAAGCGGAACAAGGTAAGACCAGAGAGAACGATGGGCAAGGGCCTTTGTAAGCCAAGGCCAACCCTGCCCTCGGGGTGTAGCCCTTGGCCTTGGAGGAGCTGCCCCACGGAGTGGTGTGGAGATGAGATGCACAGGGGCAGGAAGGGACGCAGGGCGCCCCACAGGGAGGCCGAGCTGTGGTCTCGGTGAGAACTGATGGGAGTCTCACGAGGCCGTAGCAGAAGGGCAATTAGGGATGGATTTGGGATACATCCGGATAGATCATGGACAGCGAGAGAGAAGGGAAGGAAAATTTAGAAATCACTCCTACATTTGGACAGGGGGTACCATCCAATGAAATGGGCAAGTCTTTAGGAAGAGACAAGTCTTTTGTTTTGATCTGCTGGGATGAGGAGGTCTGGGGATCTTAGCCACGTTATAAAGATGGTTCAAAGCCCGGGCTCTAGCTCCCCTATCTGAAACCGTGAGCTGCCATCTCGAGTTCCACTCCCCAACAACCCCCACCTCACTATTCTGTTACCTGTTCCGTAAGAATCATCATATTTTCTCCCAGCCTACGCCAAGGGCTCCTACCAACAACTCTTGTAGGTATAAGCAGCAAAGACGGTCATGGTGGCTAGTTCTCCAACCACAGCTGCCTTTCTTCTGCAGACTTGGGACTTCTTGACCTCCCTAACCTTTTAGGTCTCAGTCTGGGAACTGGAGTGCGAAGAATTATCAGCACCCCTGAATCACCCACATTCTGTATCACAGGGCAGAGTCCTCTGGAGATCCAGCTAACTGGTACTTCCAGTCTTTGATGCTTACTTGTGTCGCCTCCCGTTCCTCGTGGCTAGCTGTAGCCAAAGCTCTCAGAGGTCCCCCTGCTTTGCCCAGGAGGCCGCCTGGCCTTCTATTTTCCTTTTAAGTATACTTGCTGGAATATTCTGGGACCCTGTCGGCCTCTGTATCACTCATTTTGTAAGCATCTCTTGTAGCCAGGATTCCTCCTGGCAGCTACATGTCGCACTCTAGAAGGAAATTTGACAGGGGTCACTTTAGGCCTCCCTACATGGATATGCAGACATTCAAAGACGACCTCAGAAGCAATCCAGCAGATCCTAACAACGTGACCTCCCACAGGCCTTGCTATGGTAACGAACACCAGGTCTCTCAACCTCAGCTTGGAAGATATTTCCCAACTAGATTTCCTTATGCCTTCAATCAGAAAGCCCCTTCCATTTCCCATTCAAACAGCTAGGTTCTAAGTTCCCCGAGGCAAGTGGAGAACCGTGGAGCTCAATTCGGTTCTTGATTCCTTAGTGGGCTCCCAGATCTGTTATTGAGCAAGTGCATTCCTACAGGCTGGCTAAATCCTACAGGGTATTTTTCATGGAAAAAGGTTGCCTTGGCAAGAGGCAAAACACCACACCTTACACGGCCTCCATTCAAAGGCAGATGTCCATTCCCAGCCCCAAATATTCCCTTCACACTTTATCCAAGGCAAAGGACAAATGTAGCATGTCTCCTTGGGGCTGAGGTGGGCACAGATGACCCTGCATCCCTACTGTCTGAAGCATGGGGCCTCCCTTTGGCCCAGGCAACTATGGGTTGGGGCTTCTATCTTTTAACATTCATTAAACTCTGGGATTTGGGACTCACTTATGGTCAACGGTGGGCTTATCTTCTCATCTTTTTCCGATCTAGAACAAAAAGGAAGTGATTCCTGAATGCCAGCCTAAGTCATCCATGATGGGGACTAGTCACCAGAGTGGCAATGCAGGAAAAGGGTGTTTGCGAAGGTTAGGGGACAGAAAAGAACTACTTTTTCAAAATGGGAACTCTTCTACTAAAGAGAACACTGGCCTCATAAATAACTGAGTTACACATTGAATAAACAGCACAATGGATGATGTGCAGGTAGGACAGCAAACTTCTATTCCTTGGCTCCACTACTCTGCCAATGGGTTGGTGAGATCAAAGATCTGGACCAGGTAGATTTGGGCTTAGAGTGTTGGGACAGAACAGGACAATTTCTCATGAGATCGTACCAGAAACAACCTATCTTCAGCTTCCAAAGATAATGCTCTTGATTGGCCACATCCCAAGCAATGGGGATACAAAGAAAAGGGAAAAAGATGGGATGGGAACCAATATGCATTGCGAAACACCTGCAAGTAGAATTCTTTGCTATAATTATCTACTTGTGAGCCTGACTTCCTTCTGTGAAGTCACAGAGCTAATTTGATACCACGTGTCTTGACTTCCTGAGACTATGTACTACTTAGCTCAATGCTAAAGGACTTAAGGGGTTAATAATATGTATAAAGGCCAGCACAAAGTAAGCACTGGACAAATGTGAGCTATAATCACCATTACTATTGTCATCTGAATCCCACAGCCCCTAATGAAAAGCCTAGCACCGAGCATGGCATGCATAAGTCCAATACATTTTTTCTCTTACGGCTAACAATTATTGAGCACTTTTTGCATTCAGCATCTCATTTTAACCTTTATAATTGCCTTCTAAAATCAGTCTCATTATCAGCCCATTTAGATGAGAAAAACAAAGCACAGGACGGTAACTTACAAAATAGAACAGAGAGAACAGGAACATAAAGGAGATCCACACCCAGGCTTTTTGATTCGAGAGTCCACAGGGTTCACTATTGCCCTATCCTGGTGAGAGCAGGGAGGGAAGGCAACCACTCTTTGGTCTTTTGCTCCTGGGTTCCTGGGGCCCACTAGGAGCAACTACACCACAGTAAGGTGTCCACAATTACACCCCAACACAAAAGCGCCACCCCTTCTGTAGGCTTGAGCAGCCTCAGGGGAAGCACGGAGGCTGGAAATTTACCTCTGAGTTCTTCTTGTGGACTGTTCCTTACATTTCACATTATTGTCTTTCACAGGCAGTGTCTTGTCTCCAGCGAGCATTCAGCTAGCACTTATCGTGGGTCCCTGCTATCTGTGAGGCACCACATTCCACTTACTTAATGCTCACAAAAACCAGGGCAGGTACCCCGCGCAGGTCCTGCTCCTTTCTCAAGGACCTCAGCGAGCCTCAGAACAGTGCAGAGAGTGACCTTTTCCCAAGTGCCACCCAACTGACCAGTAACTGACCAGTTACTTAAATATGTCTGAGCAAAGCTAAGTCCACAGTGATGCATTAAAAAAACAGCATTTAAAGAGTCACATCTACGAGAAATTATGGGGGTCATGGAGGGAAGTCTTACAGACTGGCCCGTCATTGTCAATGACCTGGGCCATGCTGCACATAGCCCGACCCCAGAATTGGTACCCATTTCTTTCCTCCAAACTTACAAGCGGCCTAAATCACAATCCTGACAACCTACTACCACTGGCCTTTATCAAGTCTTTTGTTCTCCTGAATTTTTATTTAAATGTAATATTATGTAATTTTTCATACATTTGTCTTTTCTCCCAAATTTTTAGCATGCATGTTTTTTGAGGGTAGAAAATGATGACTTAAACTAGGTTGGTACCCAATACATTTGTGTCAGCTGATTTGGCCCCTAAGCCCAAGAGCAAGTTGGGAGACCACATATGCTTAATGTGCTTTCAAATAATGGCCAAACCCTCAACATTGTATTATTAAAGAAGGGACCTCTGGTGTTTAGATTGGTTCTGGATAATTGGTTCTAGGTAGAATCTCAAATCACGATGTTGCCAATATAATAACATAACTCCTTGTCACTGCCCTTCTTTTTTTTTTTTTTTACAGATTTTATTTATTTATTTATTTATTTGCAAGAGGGTGAGAGAGAGAGTGTGCATGCATGCACACATGAGCGTGGGAGGAGGGTCTGAGAGGGGCAGAGGGAGAGACAGATCCCCAGCTGAGCGTGGAGCTCAATGCGGGGCTCATCCCAGGACCCTGAGATCACGACCTGAGCCGAAATCAAGAGTCAGACACTTAACCAACTGAGACACCCAGGAGCCCCATCACTGCCCTTCTTATGTATTTGGGACCACAAAATGCAGCTCAAAATGGGAGTGACAGTGTTATTTGGATTGGGGAAACAGGGTCATTGGTGACATCTAAGCACCAGCCCATTTGTTCCTCTGTGCATACCGCAAGCCTTCACACACAAGCTCGTTCATAATCTTACGTATTTACTTGACACCTGGACATAATGTGCCACATTAGCATGTCACATCCACTATGTCACTGATTTCTCATAAACATGGGGCATTCACTGCTCTCATGCATACACTATCCTATTTTTAAAGTATGCAAACTTTAGGTTTCACAAAGCTGAGATCTCACTACAAGGCAAAAAAAAGGGGCTTTGAACTGGGCAGTCTAGAACCCACCATACTCCCACCACACAGGGGCTACCTCCTATGTTAGTACAGGAGAGCACTGTTCCTCAGTATGGGGTCTCTTTTCTCTGCCTCCGCTTCTTTCTAACCATGGACCCACGGGCTAGTTTCTAACTTCTTCACCTTTAAATGAGATGATCACACCTACCTCACGGGGTTGTTGCGAGAATTAAATGAGATAAGGCATATAAAGCATGGCATACCATGTCTATCCTGAGGGAAGTACTTAATACCTGTTACAGTCTCTGTCGTTACCACACAGTGATAATCGGTGTTAGGAGAAAGGCAAGAAGAACCACCCCTGAGTGTCCCTTCCTCTTCGAACACCATGGGATGAGAATTGCAGTCCCTAATCCTCGACCTCAGTAAGGGATCAAAGCTCACGCTAGCGCCACAGAACCTCTGGCTTCTGAAGAGGCTTCCTGGCGTACAACACAGAACAAGAGCTCGTTTCAAGATGATGTCTGGACATGTCAGGGCACTCTCTCTCGACACAGACACAGTCTTACCTCCTTTGGGACCTGTGCGGTCCCAAAGAGTAGCCATGAGCTAGCTACACGAGCTACATGTGCTACCGAACACCTAAAATGCGGCTAGTCTGAATTGAAATGTGCAGGAAGTGTAGAATATATACATCAAAATCGGAAGACTTAGTACCAAAAATGTAAAATATCTCATTAATAGTTTTTTATAGTGATTACCTGTTGAAATGATAATGGTTTTAGCTAACTAAAACATGTTTTTTTTTAATTTTTCGAAGATTTATTTATTTGAGAGAGAGCAAGAGAGAGCATGAGCTGGAGGGGAGGGGCAGAGAGAGGAGGAGGCAAGCAGACTCCCCACTGAGCAGGGAGCCTCATGCGGGACTCAATCCCAAGACCCTGGGATCATGACCTGAGCTAAAGGCAGACGGTTGACCTTTGGAGCCACCCAGGCGCCCCTAAAACATGTTTTTAAAAATATGTTTTTAACGGGTTAACTCAACTATGTTTTAAAATTAATTTCACTTGTTTTCTTTTAACTTTTAAAAAATGTGGCTACTAGAACATTTTTAAGTAGACACGTGTGGCTCATAACTATACTTCTGTTGGACACCACTGCTGTAGACCATACTGAATGTACACCAAAAGGCCTTGTTTTGGGAGATAATTCCAGAATTCAGTGACCATCAGAGTAATTCATGCAAAGAGACCAGCAGTCAGTTCCCTCTCTGCTCTCCCCACACCCCCAAGCATCAAGGGTGATCAGCAAGTTACGTTCAATATATGAAACTATATGTTCATCTGCAATTAGGCCATCATGCTAACATTTAATAAATTTGGCTCGTGTGATTAACAATCAACAATTAAAAATTTTTCAAACCGTGGCAGGAAAATAAACATCAATGGATAAATAGATGGAGGATGTGATCAAAGAATTCAAAAGAGAAAATGCAGGCAGCTAAATACATTGTCCAAAGCAAACTTATTAATAGAGACATAAAATCAAAACAACTTTTTCCAGTTTATTGACATTAACAATTCAGTTCAACAAGTTTTCGTTTAGTCCCTAAGAAAGGATTTTTTAAAAAAATCATACCTATACATATTAGGATTTCACCTAGTATGTGTGAAACACAACGCACAGAAAAATGACTAGAAGGAAATACGACAATAGGTTGGAGTGGCTAATGCTAGGTGATGGGACTATGGATTTTTCTTCCTTGTCCTTTTTTTCTTTATAAAATTTCTACAATGAACACATCTGGCTACTTTTTAAAAAATTCATTACCTAAGATTACTTAGATACATGTACACTGTAGAAAAATTAGAAACTAAAGATAAGCCCAAAAATCCTCATCGTTATTTTGATAATCAGAGAAAGTAAACGAAATGAGATAAAAGAATTTAAAAACAAGATGAAATAATAAAGGGCTTCTTGGTCCGTGGTGAAGAGGTTCAAGTGTTAAGACCTGTCCTTCAGCAAAAATACCTCCTATTTACACAGAGTTTTCCCACTTAGAATATTCTCTTCTGATTTTCTGATCCTCAAAACAACACAGTGAACAGAGTACTTAACTCTGGCTATCTCTGGATAGTGGGAACTACAGATAATTTCTCCTTTCCTTCTTTTTCTTTGTTGGGGGGGAGAAAATGGGTGTTAGGAAAAATGAGCTGTAACAATTTGCAGATAGGGAAACTGAGGCTCAGAGAACCTACACAACTCACTATAAAATGGAAGAGCCAGAACTCAAAACCCCTCAAATCTTCACCCGAACCCAGATCCTCCCCCCCGGATCCCGTTGGGTGTGCAGACACCGGTAAGACTTGTAAATGCCCAAAGTAAGACTCAAGTCTTACGTAAACTAAGATCAGATTTATTTCTATGCAGGACGGATAGAGGCAATCCTCTTGTTTGAAAAAGTCATTGGTTTCATGCATTATACCTGGAACTGTGGTAGGTTTCCTAAGAAAGTAACCTGAACTTGACCCTAGCCTTTGAAATTCCCATACTGCAGAGCTGTTTCTCAGAATAAACAGCATGTAGTTACTTGGCTCATCCAGCCATAATCCAGCTTAAAAGCTGTAGAAACTCCGGAGTTCTAATGCTGGTATTCAAAACACATGTTTAGCTGGTGGAATTTAAATAAGGCTCCATAGCCTTATTTTTGTTAAGAGCAACACATAGTTTTTAATCCAACAAGCTTGGATCTGGCTTATCTTTTGTCCTACATAGCAATTCATATTCATAACTGTATAAACTGCAAGTTACCACTCTGGAAACATACTCTGAAAATTCTCTCCCCTCCTCCAGACATTTCCAATCCGAAGTAAGATGGGACCACCAAACATTCTTTCTCCTAATACAGCACATTCCAAACCCCAAGCCCACCAAGTAAGCCCTGCTCTTGGGCACCTATCTCTGTGCTTGTTCATGGTTTAAACTGCACTCTGGTTGCACAGTTGGATCAACATGAGTTTCTTGGGGAGAGGTGTTCTCTCTCTTTAATTTGTCACAGCACTCCTTGGCTGTGTCCCCTTCTGCTCCCTCCCTCCTCACTGTACCCTCATTTGGCATGTTCCCAGAGGATGTCATCTATCCTAAATAAAACCAACCCTGGAGGTTTCTCTGGGGAAAAATGCACAGTGCATTTCTGAAGGAAAATATGAGTGATTTAGGACATTAGTCACACCACACATTCCCTCTCTGAATGCAGGAAACTGTTAGCCCCTGCCCTGTTGGGAAGAAGAGTGGCGGAGATGGCTGCTCCCCGGAGGTGGGGCGGGGGGAATCGAGCAAGCTTCTCCGTGCAAGGAAGTCCACAGCACCTCGTGCTTGACATCATCTTGTAAGATGCTTTTATCAGCCCCGGACAAAGGGCTGGGTCAAACATCATCATCTCGTGCCTTTATAAGGTATCCATTTACATACTAAAAATCCAATTAGTACATTCATAGATGGATAAAATGTTAATAAACGGTTACCACTCTTTGCTCCTGGAAAGCTGGTAAATCTAACTCCCTACGCTTACGTCTAAGCCTGAGTGCTTACCATGAACATCATGGATCCCCCTACCATCCAGCAGGGACTGTGACAGCACCCCCCCTGGGAAGTGCTGTGACGACTGAGGAAGGTCATCCGCACAGAGAGCCTGGCACAGGCAGGCAACGAAGCTTTAGTCCCAGTGCTGCCTCACCACCCCTACTCCACTGCCACCTGCTAAGGGTACGGATGGAGTTCTAGAAGCTGGAAGATCAGGGCAGGCGTTAGAGAACACAAGTTTAAGTTTGTTCTCAATCCATTGTAATATATAGATCACACAAACAGAAGACACAAACAGCTCATTTGCAAGGTCAAATCTAACCATTAAATTAACCCCCGCAAATAACCTAGCTAATAATTGCAAAGTAAAATAAAGAATTAACACTACCTGCCCATTAAATTAGCAAAGGTTTTGTAATTACAATGACTAATGTTGGTCAAAGGGCAGGGACACATGCACTGTAATATTTTTTACCAAGTTATCTGGTATCACGAGTCATTAAATGTTTGTTACAATGGACCCATTAATTTCAACTCTAAATAATGATTCCTAAAGAAGTGAAGCAAAAGTCCAGAGACCCCTCCAGAGAACAGAGCCCCCGACTTCTGCTGGGGCGAGAACAGACATGGCAGCCGTTCACGAGCTGAGGCAAGAAGGGGACCTGGGACTCCAAGCACCCTTTAAATAGACATTCAGTTGGTCCTTCTGTTTTTATCTCCACCTTCACACCAATTTTCAGAAATATTACCAAGTCTTAAATGTTTGGGGTCTTCTCCAGGACAACCAGGCTGCCTCTCAGGCCCTCCCATCATGCGTTCAGAAAGCCAGCCTCCCAGAGCCAGGGTCAGGGCTAAGACCAGGGTCAGAGTTAGGGTTAGGGTCGGAGGCAGGTTAGGGGCCAGAGGTCAGGGGTCTGGGCATGGAAAATTTGATATGCATGATGATATTCACTACATTATTTGTATACAAGATAATGTAAATTATATACTTTATAAAATATTACGCAGCAATAGAAAGGATGGTGAGGAAAACAAGTGCAAACTGTCGAAAGAAAACAAGCTAAGATACTATACCAAATATAATCTATGATGATAACATGGGAAAAAAAATCAACGTGTAGAGGAAAATGTTAAAGTAGTTGTATTAAGAAAGAAGGCTATTTTAAGTAATTTTTTGGCATCTTCGGTTTCCACTTTTGGAAATATGGGCCGATTTCTTTGCAAAGCAAACATGCACTTGACTAATGTCTTCCCAGTTGCTCTGATAGCAATCAGCTCAGCCTCGGGCATTCACTTCCACTCATGGTACAGCCCCGTAAGCCAAGTCACTGCTTCTATAATGCTCCTTCCACAAAGTGCATCAGAATTAACATCCAAATACTGGCTTTTTTTTTTTTTCTTTTTTTTTTAAGCACAATTCTACATAGAACAACCTGTCCAATTCTCACCTTGTCCTCCTTTACATCCATTACCACTTTCAGGTTGAAGAAAAAGGAAGACGGAGCAGGAATAAAACCAGAGCCTTTCTCAATGGCCAGCTCCCGTTCCCTGGAGGTCCCCACCAGCCACTTCAGCAGGGCCTTAGTCTCCACATCTCTGCCAGCCTCACTAGCTCACCCACGACAAGGGCCAAGCTGGTCAAGTCAACGAGGCTGTGACTGATAGCCTCTCCCTGGGTTTCCCACCAAAGGAGACTAAAGTGCTTTACAATAAACTCACCACACATCTCCATCTTTAGCAGCTCAGGGCGGGTGAATTTATAAGCTATGGTGAGTCAGTAATGAAGGCAAGAACTCTGAGTTCTTCCTCCTTCTGTCATTTGCTTGTCTTTTGGACCTCTCCATCGGTAGGCAAAAAGCAGTGAAGTCTGAGCAATGTAAAGGGCCAGGAGACTGGACTCCATGATCTCACTCAGTGGCCTTTCCTTCGTGGCCAGGAGTCTGTGATGTACGGACCCCACAGCCTGCAGCTTCCGAAACCATCGCCATGAATGACAAATAGATAACCCTTTAGGCACAGGGGAACGTATCCATGAAATTAAAAGGAGCCCTGCTCATCTCCTGGGTCAAAGGAAACTTGAACATCACACACTGTGAGTTTCAGATCCGACCCATGGAGTTCAGACCACGCTGGATGTGTCCGCAGCAGGGCTGATGCGGATACAACTTTGTTGACTCTGCCAGCCCAGGGCTGCGCCGTTGAAACCATGCTGGCTAGCCATGGCCCGGCTCACAAAGGGGCCTTTTAGCTCTGGGGCCAAGCCTCAATGGCCTGCCTGTTACGTCTCCTGGGCCATGCTGATGTTCCATGTGAATCTGGCTGCCAAGCCCGGCAATTAGCTTGGATCCCTCATACATTTCTTCTTTTTGACGTCAAAACTTTGAGACAAATGACACTTTCCACAAATAACTGGGTAGCTCTCCTATTGGTGCTTCCTTTCCCCCCTCACCCTGTCTCCCACCTCATATCACACCTACTGCCAGATGACAAAAAGCAAAATGATCCACGTTACGCAATGCTGTAAAGCCAAAGAGAACAAGTAGACTTCCTTCGGGGATGTCCCCACTTTCTATCAATCTCTAGAGGCTCAGTCAAATGTTCAGGAAAAAATGTGAAAAAATATGATCCTGTGATAAACATCGTAGATGACTTTAAACAAAGTCTCTTGAATCAATGTGGCAGATGCCAGAGATATGAAGACTTTTCCCCTCCTTCTTCCAAACCCGATAGTTTTAAAGTTTAAATGTCTCCTGTGGCTTAAGGAACTATAAAGGGTAAGAAACAAGAGCCCTATAGGCCCCACCTTGGACTCCTCAGTGGGGTCAGACTATGGCGCCTTTAGGAAGAATGAGGTCTGCAGCCTGTCAGAGGTCTCAAAGGTGCTGTCCTGCTTCCAAGCTGGCATTCCCAGTCTGATATGCGGGGAAATGTGTCAGCAGCTGCGAAGTAAAGGGCAGGTCAGCCAGCTCTCTCCCTCTGCCAAGGCCCAATCACTGCCTTTTCAGAAGATGTACAGCCAAGGTATGCCCTGCACACAGTTGCTGGGGTCACCCAGGGAAAACTCAACTCATCTGATTTAGAAACAGACAAATAAGGCCCTTTGTGAGAATGAAGACACAGCCAATAATAGGCAGTGGTCACCTGCCTTCTCTTCTCCTGCTCCACGCTCTCCCCAAGAAGCTCAGCAACATCGAGATGCTGGTAACTCCCAGATTTGTACCTTCAGACCCAATTTCTCTCTTGAGAGCTTGATTTCCAACTGCCCTATTATTTCTCACCTTCTGTGTCTAATCGGCCATCAAAGCCTGCCAATGTTACTTCTCTGCCTCTCACAGCGCATAATGTTCCCCTACACGTCCATCCTCCAACTTAGGCCGTGCTCACCAATTCTTAGCTGGACTACTGAAATTGCCCCTGAAGGTCCTCATGGCCTCTGGTCCCGTTCCTCTGTTCCATCCTTCACTGCCACCAAAGTCAGCCTAATAAACACCAACAGAGTCTCTCCGTGAAAATACTGGCTCTCCCAATTGCTTATGGCTAAATTCCAAACTCCACAGTAGGACTCCCAAAGACCTTCACCAGCCGGTCACAGCTCCCTGTCCGCTGGCCACTCCCTCCTAACCCACCTGTGGTACCTCGGCGCGTTCCAGACCAAACCAGTGGCATTCCCCCTTGCATAGTGCATCCCGCTACCCCATCTCTTCGCACGCTTTCCCCCACTACTGGTCCTTCGAGACCCAACTTGGCTATCACCTCCCCTGCGGGGCTCTCTCCAGTGCCTCCGGTTGTGAGTTATAGGATCTCTCTGGTTCTGAGCACTCTGCATACTGTCTTCAAACAGCCCACTACAGAGCAGTGATGGGCTCAGGTGCTGGTCCCCCCAGGACAGTGCCTTAAGGTCCTTGAGGGGGCGGGGAGCCCTTCTTTATCTCTGAACCTGGTACAAGGCCACACAAAGGAGACACTCGGGAAGTGTTGCTGAATCCAGCCATCATTGGAAGAGGGATTAGAATAAGGGCAGTGGAGGGAAGAGATGTGGACGGTAACGTAGCTCCAGGACACTGGAACGTAGCTCCAACAGCCTCAGAGTAGCAGATTATGGAAATGTAGGAGTCTCTCCAGGCTTTAGTGTCTCATCTGCTCAATACAGAGGTGAGACTCTAAGATTTCTATGGCCCCTTTAACTCCTCTGTTCTAGCATTCAGACTACATTTTCCTTTCAAATCTACAATGAAGAAAAGCTCCATAAAAACCCCACGGTAATAATATGCTCCAGGAGTCTGGACGCTCTCCACAGAGCCAGCCAGGAAAATTACTGTTTTGCCTGGCCACTAGGCAGAGCTCCCAAGGACAGCCAACAGCTGAGGCTCCTCCCCTAAATTCATAAAGCCCCAATTGCCTTCTGTTACATTTGGAGAAAATCCTCCATTGATCTCTGTTCTGTTTCACTCTACGTATTCTGGCCCAAAAGTGGCTTATTAAGTATCATGCGCAACAACAACAAAAAAACCTGGTGGCTAAAACCCAACACGCCTTGAAAATAACAAGTGCTGAGAACATGATCACTGAATTTCAAAAAGCCAGGTTAAACCCATGGCTTGATAGCTAATCACCTCGTTACCCCGTACTCTGGGGGCGGCTGGTACCGTAGGACAGCCACTTCCGTTCTCGCAGGCTGAGGAGCAGGATAAGGCTTGACCATCTCATGGAGCATCCCTGGGTGCTGGTCACTGTAGAAAAGTCCATGCTCCTGGGTCTTGCTGACGGGGGACATCATCTGCTTGGTCTTGTAGGGGTACTCAGGTGGAGGACCCCGGGGGTCCAGCACTTTACCTGCAGGCTGGGCTGGGGAGGGTCCCCCTCCTGCCTTGAACCCCTTTCCATTCCCTGAGCCAGGGAGGTGCTGCTTAGCACCATTCCTCTCCAACGACAGCTGCATGATCCTCTCACTGAGAGAGCGGACGTGGCCCTGCTTGAGTTCTTTCAGCGCCTCGTCCTTATGCGCCTGTCCACTGTTGGCACGGTTCACCGTGGGCCTCCCCTCAGTCCGGGCCTTTTGACTGCTGCCCCCCGCCATGTAGTAACCATGGCCGGCAGCCCCCTGCTGCTGCTGCTGGCCCCGAAAGAACTGGGACTGCGCCTTGGCCTCCTCGTAAGTGGGCAGCTCCTCGTTGTTCTGCTGAGGCTGCGTGGACCGCACCTGTTTCTCCATCACCGTATTGTCCACCTGGTGTTCTTGACCCTGCGGTTCCTGGCGTGCCGACTGGTAGACCATTGGTGGGTCTTCTTGAGCGAGGTTTTCCGTGGAAGAAAAGCTGTTGGTGGGGTGGGCGGGTCCTGCGCTCCCTGTGGCCTGGTGCTGAATGGCCAGCAAGTTCATGTTCTCGGTCGGGGTGCCATACCGCAGTTGTTCCTGGATCAGCCGCTGTAACACTGTCCCAGCTGCCGCATCCTCGGAACCTCTCATTTCCACCTCTGAGGTCCTCAGGAGGCTCGGGGGCTGGAAGTGACACAGGGAGTCCTCAACTGGAAGGCAAACAGAGGGAAAAGGGTATCAGGAGGCGCCACAGGCATACAGGTCTGTATCTACATGCTGAGTAATTAACATGGTAGCTACAGTAGCCTTTATTCTTTTTATTTTTCTTTCTTACAGATTATGTATTTATTTATTTATTTGAGAGAGAGAGAGAGAGCGCATGCACACGAGGGCAGGGGAAGAGCAGGGGGAGAGGGAGAAGCAGGCTCCCCGCTGAGCAGGGAGCCCGATGCGGGGCTCAACCCCAGGACCCTGAGATCATGACCTGAGCTGAAGGCAGAAGCTTAACTGACAGAGCCACCCAGACGCCCACTACATAGCCTTTAAAGACAACATTTCAAATACACCACTGCCTCTGTTTACCCTGTGGTTTCTCAGGGAAGTGTTTCTCCCAATCACAGCGTGTCTACTACTCTCCATTCCCTCACCTCCTGCTTCCTCCTGGACCTTGCTCTGTCCTTCACGCCCTCCCTTTCCTTCAAACTCCCTGCTGGCTCCTTCCCTTCCTCATATAAACATGCCAAGTCTTTCCCATCTTAAAAAAAAAAAAAAATGGAAGCAAAAAAACCAAGATCAAACAAAAAGGAATCGCCTTTTCTTGGCCCTACCCGTGTACCTCTAACTGCCACTGTGTATCTGTCCTCCCCTTCTCTTCTGATTGTCCCTCAGTAAGCAGTCTACACTCCCTGTCTCCACTTTCCAAACGCCCCATTCACCGCTCTCCCTAAGCTCTGATTAGCAAACAAGCCCAATGAGAATATTCCATCTCCCGTATTACACACCTCACCTCTCTGAAGCATTTGGCATGGTGATCATCTACTTCCTGAAATGCTCTCCTGATTCAGCACCCAGGTCTCCCACCCCAACCCCTGCCCTGGTTCCGGCTCCTGCCTCTCTGTGCACATCTCTGGCTCCCTTTTCTCCACCTGCCCCTTAAATTCTGGTGTTTCCCACAGCTCTGGAAGCTCTCCCACCCTCACTCAACAGAATCTCCTGGGGCATCACATTGGCCACCTGTCTTCAACTACGGACTCATGACCCACATCTACCACCACCAGCAGATGGCCCATTGGTTCTCCACACTCAACATGTCTTCCTCATCCCCAACTTACCCACCCACCAAACCCCATATCCCTGCCTTATCTACGCCTTGCCAAGCCAGAAACCTGGGAGTTTTCCAAAGTTCCTTCTGTTCCCTTACCCCCAACATCTAGTATCAGCCTGCCAAGTTTACCTCCCAAACACCTCTCCTAACCCTCTTCATTCCCTCCCAATCTCCAAGTTTATTATTGATAACCACAATATAACTGCAAGAACCATTTTAAGAGTGCATATGATGTATCAGGTATTGTGCTAAATTCTCTCCATATGTTATTTCGTTTATCCCGCATATAATCGTATGAGGCACATGCAATCATGAGACAGATATTAATTTCCCCTATCTCACAGATGAGGAGAGAGGTTCAGAGAAGGCAAATGACAGAGGTTACAGAGATAGGAAGAGCCAGAGTCAGGATCTGACTCATTCTACAAAAAAAAAATCTGTGTTTATTCCACAACACTGCAAAGCCCTTGGTGTCTTATACCCAGACAATTCCAGCAGCCTCCTTATCTATTTTTCTGACACTAGTCTCGTTCCCAACTCCAAACCCACCCCGTAGACCTCAACCTATCTTCCACATTACCCTGAAAGATTGTTCAAATAGGAAAACCTAACTATATCACTCCTCTGCACAAAATTCCTCAATAGTTAATTACAAGATGAAACTGACATTCTACCCTAGGATGCAGCAGGTACTGCATTACCTGATCCAGCAACATTTCAGGCCACCACCACCATCTCCCCTCCCCGGCCACCCCTCGGCGTGTAAGTCCAGCAGCACCTAAGACCACATAGCTCCCAGACAGGCCAGTTCTCTTCCGTCTCTAGGGCCTTTGCTCACGTTCTCTCATCTCTGCTGAGAGAGATGCATCTCACCACATCTTCTTGGGAGATTCCTAGACATGTGTCAAGTGAGAACTCCGCAGCTACTTCTGAGTACAACCTGTCCCACTGCAGCCCAGCAGGCTTGAGCTCTCCTCCTGAGCCCCCGCTCCATTTGTACAGGTCACCATTAGGGCTATTACCAAAGTAGATAGCAGCGATTTATTTACACAAGACTCTTAACTTCTTAAAGGCAAGGATCACGCCAACTCACCTGGGTCTCTCTAGTGCACAGCTCAGTGTCTGCATGTAATGGGGGATCAAACATTTAACCAAAGAATTCCTACATGAGTGCCATGAAATATAAAATTTATTCATTCCACAACAATACTAGTAAACAGTGTGTTGAGGAAATTATAGAGCATTAGGATAGTAAAAATTCTAGCACTTACTATGGGTGTGACCTCGAGCAAATCACTTACTCTCTCTGAGCTCCATCTCCTCAGGGGTAGAGTGAGGGAACGGAAACAGATCATAGCCAAGCAGCCTCACTTCTACAATTCCAGGCAACGATGACTCTGTGTTTCTATATATACATAGAATACCTCGTCTCCCCGCAAACCAGCTTTCTTTCCCAAGGTTGCCTTTTTGTTTGTCTGTGTTTTCTATAATTGGCATCCTAATCATGTGAGCCATCCAGATAGAAATTTCAGACATACTTTTGGCCCTTTGTCTCTTTTTCTCCCCATGTTTGATCAACTGCCAAGCTAGTTTTTCTCAGTCCAGTGAAATGAGAAAAAACAAAGGTGGTAGGATATGCTTGCAAGATATATATGTATATTGCCCATATACACGTGTATATACACAGACACTTGTCATTAGGTTTATGCCTATCTTTTTTTTTGGCAATGGCTGTGAAGGGTCACATCCCTCTTACTCTTTTTGGTATTAAAATATGAGAAAAGGTGACACTAGATGACATTTTTAGTGTCTTTGCGATAGCAAAAGACTGCAACCCTAACTTCCAGGCCCTCAGCCGCTTCCCAGGTTCTGGCTCTCCCTACCACTTGCTCAGAGGTCCCAAATAGCCTCCTAACATCTCTTGCCTCTGGCCTCTTCTTTCAATCCACACTGCATCTATGATCTGTCCTCTTCTACTAGAATTCAAGAACCAGATGGCAGAGTTTTATCTGCTGTCTTCACTTGCTATCTCCAGTGCCTAAAACACAACCCTGATACCTAGAAGGCATTCAGAAAGTAATTGTCCAGCAAATTCAAGCACTTTACAGATTGGGTCCTGAAGCTCAACTCTGATCATACCACTCTGCCTCTTCCTCCCCCCCCAGCCCCACCCCCCAAATCACACCTCCAAGACCTGAGGCAAGTTATTTGGCTTCTCTGAACCTCTCTCCTCTGTAAAATTGGCAGACTTCATATCTGCTCCGTAAGACTGCATGTGCAGTAAATTCGAACTTATTCCCTACTTTCCGAGAATGTATGGTGTAACTAAGATATAAACCCAAAACTCAACAATAAAAAATTTCAAACACGAAAAACAGGTTATTGGAAGTCCACGTAAGATGAATTGCCAAAGAACTGTAATAAGCGATGAAGAACCCAAGGAAAGAGAGATCAGTGTGGGCTGAAGTGGGCCACACCCTCACTGTGCAAATCTTCCCCGCCAACCGGTTACATCCGGGCATTCAGACAGGTGCTGGGGGTAGAAGGTAAAGAGAACACAGTCCCTACCCTCAGAATAACTGCTCTGAAAGGCTTGTGGCACAAGCAAATTCAAATTATTGTGAACAACTTAAGTAAAAATTCAAATAAAAAGACAAATATATTTCCAAAAGATCATCATTTTGGGGGGAAGGAATGGGGTCTCATTAAGCATGAAAACTACTGAATTCCCTTTTCATAAGCACGTTTGCCAAGAACCAGGAGATCCTTCTGGTTCTTTTTTTTTTTTTTTTAAGATTTTATTTATTTATTTGACAGAGAGCAGGAGAGAAAGTGAGAGAAAGCACAAGCAGGGGGAGCAAGCAGAGGGAGAGGGAGAAGCAGACTCCCCATTGAACAGGGAGCCCGATGCGGGGCTCGATCCCAGGACCCCGGGATCATGACCCGAGCCAAAGGCAGATGCCCAACCGACTGAGCCACCCAGGCGCCCCTCCTTCAGTGGTTTTAAAGATTCCCTTCCATTTTTACCAATCTCAAAAGCCCGCAAAAATAGGCAAGAAGTTTTCACAAAGGAGGCAGCTCCCTGCCTACTATAGTTTTGAATTTCTTCCGCACTTCTCAATTATTTGCAAAAAGAGATAAAAGTGAAAGCAGAGAAGGAGAAAAAGTTCCGGGAAAGAGTACAAAAAAGTATTTAGGACTTAGAGAAAAATTAGGAATAAATGGTACACTCTCAAGTTCCTACATAAGAACTCTGTCTGTTGAGAGAGTCGCATATTATTGTAAAATAGTCTATTGACACCATAGCCCAAACATTAAAAATAAGGCACCTACCAAGAAAGAGACAATCAACAATACAACTGGCTGATTTTTAAAACAAGGCTAGAGAAAAAATTACGCAAAAAGGCTAAAAATCAGAAACATACGATCATCTTGTTTTTCCAACCCACATGCCAGTAAAAGGACTTACCAACTTTTTCCCTGATGCCACTACCGTTTGCCTCCACCGTCAAAGCAGATGGTTCACGCCTCCCAGAATAGAGCTGGAAGTCTGGGAAAAAGTAGTTGGGGTCTTCTAGAATCGGGGCAGGACTACCAGGGCTGTAACCAATAGGAGGGGGACCTGGGGAAGAAGCAAAGTGCCTATTAGTGTCCACGAAGTCCTTCCCTCGCTCCTTCTTGTGTGACTCATGAGAGCCCACGAGGCATTCTCCCACATTCAACTCAGAGCTGTCTTTTTGATTCATAAAATTCCAAAGTTACCATTCATAATTATCACAAGTCCAGCCACCCACCAAAATGGCCCATGAGGTCAAAATAACAACCTTTAAGACATACTGAGTGAAGTCATGATGCTTTCACACCAGCCAGTTCCCCGGGGTGCCCCGCAGCAGAAATCAAGCCCCCTGCGGAACTGGACAAGTCCCCGAGTTCGGGATGGTCAAGGTGGGGGACGGAAAGGACAGGGGTGGGGAGGCCAGGAAAGGATACTAAAACGGGAAGAGCAGCTGGGTCACCGAAGACATAAAAGACACAGAGAGGGGTTGGCCGTGTTGCCATACCACGCGGGAGCAGAGGCCCGTCCCGGCCCTGGACAGAGCGCACAGCCCCACTCAAGGATGCTGGAGCCCCGTGCAGCAGTGGGAGCTGGGGACATGGGCTCTGGCTCTCTGCCGAGCACTGGCCTTTTGGCCCCAGTTTATCTGCTTCACACACAAACCGGAGTGTGCTTCCTGTTCCAATCAAACGTGACACAGTAGTCAGCCCTACAGGGACTGAACATGAGCTACCACTACAATAACACTGACATGCACATACAACATCGTGGGAACGCTCGGCAGTGCGGGCCTGGGCCCTCTGCCCTCTCTGCACGGACTTCTCTGCTTGGGCACCACATGGAAGGCTCTTTTTGGGCCAAAGCAGCTTCGTTTACTCCAGGGGAAGAATCATGCTTTTTTTTTTTAATTAAAATCCTTGACCAAATGATAATTCCATTAGAACAAAAATGTTTCTCAGCTCTAAAATTTTATTTATTTATCTGAAAGAGAGGGCACGAGTGGGGGGCGGGGGGAGCAGCAGAGGGAGAGGGAGAAGCAGGCTTCCCGCTGAGCAGGGAGCCCGACCACGACACGGGGCTCAATCTCAGGACCCTGGGATCATGACCCAAGCCGAAGGCAGACACTTAACCGACTGAGCCAGCCAGGCGCCCCAAATATTTCTCAGCTTAACTTCAAACTAATTTGAAAGTAATATGAAATTTCTTGCTAGGTTTTTTTATCTGCTCCTTTCCCACAAGGCCAAAGCTAGCAGTACCTAATTATTCTGAGGCCACAGATGGGGGTTTACTCATCAGCCTCCTCAGTTTCTTTACTTCAAAACACGAAGTAATATTTGCATGTTTGCTCACATCTATCATTGGCACATGTGGACTAGAGAGAAAAAATATAATATTTATCTTATAAAGTTAAACTAAATAATGTAGTAGTGACTCTTATCTTAAAGATGAATATAAACCAAATCTGAATGACATATTATACGGAGATCAGTCTAAAATTGCAGTTCCAATGCCTGTGACGTTATCTGTCAGGGTGCTCTTTTTGGCCCACCTGCCAGGAGTATCTTGGAAGAAACTCACTCCTTTCTGGGCCTCACCTTCTACATCTATAAATCTAAAAGTCTCAGGCTAAAATTAGGAATCACGGATGGCCTGGATCCTAAGGCAAATCCTGACCTGGCTTCTACTTCAGCAGGTGGAAATGTTGGTGGGAAATTAGAGAAGTGCAAGGTGCAACGTTGGCTGCACATTACAGTCACCAGGGAACTTTTAAAATCCTAATACCCGGGGCGCCTGGGTGGCTCCGTCAGTTAAGCGTCTGCCTTCAGCTCAGGTCATGATCCCAAGGTCCTGGGAGCAAGCCCCGTGTCAGGGCTCCCTGCTCAGCGGGGAGCCTGCTTCTCCCTCTCCCTCTGCCTTCCCCCCTGCTGGTGCTCTCTCAAGCTCTCTCTGTGTCAAATAAACAAATAAAATCTTTTAAAAAATAAATAAATAAAAAACAAAATCCTAATACCCAAGCTTCCTCCAGACCACTTCAGTTGAAATCTCCGGGGACAGGGCCCAGGCATTTGTATTTTAAAGAGCCCCTCAAATGATTCCAGCGTGCAGCCGAAGCTAGAAAACCCTAAGCTGGAGGGAGAACAGTGCACCCAGGCAAAAATCCCCAAACATAAAAACACCTTTCTGTACCCTCAGCCCTACCCCCACCAAATCAGCGTGAGAGAGGACTTGAAGACCCACACATTTCAATAAAAGAGAGAGTGGTGTTTTCTCATAGTGGATCTGGCTTAGGAATGGCATGTGCAAGCATAGGACAACTTTGGGTGACGCCATCCAGTCACGTGACTCAAAATTTTAAGTGAGAACGGAGAGCAATCTGCTAATGAAACGGAGGCCTAATTAAGGGTATATATGTACATGTGTATATGCATATAAACGAATGTGTAGGGTGTGTGTGTATGTATAGATACATGCTTTCAATATAGAACCTATTAAGAACCTCTGCACTAGCCATTCTCATCACTACAATGAGACAGTTAGGGACCATGGTAACAAGCCTCAAGTGAAAAACATTATGTACCTGAGGCGCTCTCTGTTGGGTGTAGAGTTAAAGCGCTTCTCTTGGAGAGCAGAACCAAGATGCAGCCTCACCTACAAGCTGGACTTAAAACAGAGGACCCTGGCTCCAAAAAGCACCAATGAGCTGCCTGAATTGCCGGCCAACACCAACCAATCAGGACAAGGCCTTTCCAACCAATCAAGATGAAGCCTTCTTC
Organism: Neomonachus schauinslandi; assembly: GCF_002201575.2. Lineage (NCBI taxonomy): Eukaryota > Metazoa > Chordata > Mammalia > Carnivora > Phocidae > Neomonachus > Neomonachus schauinslandi. The sequence goes on along the minus strand of NC_058413.1, from coordinate 73,438,041 downwards.
CCCCCGCCCCCTCATTAGCATATTAAACCAGCGTGGGAACCTGAGGGGGATCTTTATAGTAGCCGGGCCTCCCTTCTGCTCTGGCGGGCCAATCTAACTCCTCTCTGTTAGTGCTGAGCCTCCCTTAGGCTCCAGCTGTAGCCCTGGTAAAGCCTTGCCTGTGTCTTTGATTTTGGGGTCCAGCCTCGTTTCTATCCTTGCCCAGCCCAAGAACCAGTAACAACAACCCTGGTAGAAATTGATTTTCCACACCTTATCCAATGGCCCGGCAAACGAGAGCAGGTTCAAGGGCTCCAGGCCACAGAACATACGGAGAGCAATCCTTGAAAGCGCCGCTCTGTTCCCCCGTCAGCAGAGAGGGCACCAGAGATACGCCGCCTTTCACCATTTTGTCTACAGGCCTCGATATTATGAAAGTGAGAAAGCACATCTCACACATCCGCAGACGGAGGGACAGGATGTCCAACCACATATCAACAATCGTTTAAGACTTTTTTTGTACACTCGGGTGTCCCACGCATTCCCGGAGAGTCATGTTCCCACTGCTGCCCCACTCCTTGGAGCTGAAGAAAGAGCCCAGCAGATGACCAGACGGACCCTGCAGAAAGGCAGGCCTGGTATCATCGCTCCACTAAGTCAAGTGAACCAAGTGAACTCTCCCAGCCTGACACGCCCTACAGGAATCATGCTATTTGGAGCTTCCTCACAGGCCAGGCAAGGTAAAATGACAAGAATCTGTGTCACCGGGTCTGCTGCAGCAGATTCCTGGGCTCTATGGCAAAAAAGAAAGAGAGGCCTTGCCCTTAATCCCACAGATACATAATCCTTCCCTTCCTACTCTAGTTCACGATCTTCACTAGGAACTCCTATAGCACAGATTGAGTCTCTTACCTTATGCGAATGCAGGGTACATGATCTACCCCACCAGGTCAAGGCTATCTGACATGAGAAACTGGAAGTAAACACGTGACTCATGACAACATATGAGGGGGAATGCTGTGGGCTTTGTTAGCGTTCTCCATACCCAGGAGCGGAGCTGGGAGAACCCAGGGGATACTCCCAGATACCACTCCCACCAAGTAAGCCCCTGTAAGGCCTGGCTCCCACCCAGGGGCTCAGGCACAGTAGTGGTTTTATTTTATTTTATTTTAAAGATTTTATTTATTTATTTGACAGAGAGAGCGACAGAGCACAAGCAGGGGGAGCAGGAGAAGGAGAGGGAGAAGCAGGCTCCCCGCCAAGCAGGGAGCCCGATGCGGGACTCGATCCCAGGACCCTGGGATCACGACCTGAGCCGAAGGCAGACACTTAACCATCTGAGCCACCCAGGCGCCCCACAGTAGTGGTTTTAGGGCAGTGCACAGCCAATCAAGGATTCTGCGGGCTCAACGGTGTGGTCTGTGTCCATGTAGTTGCCCCAGGGGCTTCATAAAGACTATTTCCACATAAGGTCCTCCTGACTTACTAACTTGCGGTCACCTGCTTCTTTCAAACCAATCCTTGTCCCAGAATGACGGCTGACACAGCTTTAGTCTACAGGGGAAAGTGGCAAAGGCAATGGAAAACAAGCCAAGGCCAGCATAAAGGAGTCAGCTCTGTATAGGGTCTCCCTCTGGGAAGGGGTGCGTGCAGTTCCCAAGGCTCCAGAGGGAAAGCCAGGGATCTGTTCATGCTGCGCTCCACAAAGGGAGAAGTTCTGGGATTCTGGTTGGGGGGTCAACATTTCTGCCTCATCTTGACTCTGATCCATCTCACCAAGAATGGTCCCCTTCTTCTTTACCAAATCGGCATGTCTGTGTCAACAAGAAGAATCGTTTGCTGCTCTCTATGAGCGTGACTGCTTCTGGCTTAGTTCTAAAGCACTGAAAGCTCCCTTCCCATTATGGTTATATGCTGTTACTTTCTTTGTAACTGTCCCGAGGCTTTTAGGTAATGCGACCCTGAACAAGACTTTTTTTTTCCCCCTTACTCAAAATAGCAATAACAAAGGGTCTCACTGTTGAAGGGAACATGAATGAAGGTAAAATGAAGTGAGTTTCCTGGGATAGGCAAGAGGCAGAAGAACCCTGGTGGCCTCATCTGCTTCACCTCTACCATAACTAGTTACTTCCCTAAGATCAGATCCCAAATCTGTAAAGAGGCTAATAGAACAGGCTCACAAGTGCCCTTTACGTTTAGACACCGGAGGACATTCCAACTGTCACCCGAGTGTCACCCAACACTCACGGAGCTGGAAAATCTCCCATCCTTAAATCCCACTTCTAAGCATGCCACTTGTTTGCACATAACTGTTTTAGCTATAGCTTCAAGTCCAAATTCTGTTTGGTTTTCAAGGCTGCCTGCTACCAGGCCTCTCCTCTGCTGTCAACAGCCTTGGTGGTCCACTTGGCCTCCGCGCGTCCCATAAACATGTCACCCCATTTTCCAAGTTCCAGCTGGGAATGCCATCCCCTGGCTTCACATTCCTCTCCCCAAGTCCTTCACAGTTCACCCCAACAAAACTCACTCGACCTTCTGTCGAACACCCCCCCCACACACAAAATGGCCTTCCTTCCCTCAACTATGGCAGCAATTATGATGTGAAGCGCACAACTTAGCATTTAAACATCAACTACCTAGTATTTTAGAGCAGTCATTTAATATAGGCTGGTGCTACTGTCCTGGGGAAGCTGGAAGGCAGGTGCCATACCCGTACTTACTACTTTCTGCAAGGAGGATGTAAAGGATATGCTCTCCTATTTACTTGCTGACTGATGCGGAACATGCCATCATCCTCAGGGATGGTCTCACTACCAGGTAAGAGTTTAAAGAAAAGGTCAAAGATCCCTCCAAAGCCAGTCTCTGGAGTTCCCGATGATTCCTTGCACGTTTCAGTTCCCTAAGATGAGGGAGCATTGGCACACCACCACCCCCTGGCCTGACCGTGGTGCTTTGAGAAGCAGGCCAGAGGCCCATTCCTCAAACCCTCCAGGAACTGCAAAACAACTCCCAGGTGTTACTCCGCCAAGGCCCAAAACTTTCTGCCAGCCACAGGTAATCCAAAACCTCTTAATGCATTTAAAAACAATTTCACCATCTAGATTAGAATAACCTCCTATAACTTTGTAACAGAGATTTTAAACACAGCAACAAACAATTCTGTGGGCTTCTACCTTCCCTTTCAGAGAGCTAAGGAATTTGCTGAGTGTGCCCCTGGCCTCAAAGTTAAATGTAAGCAACCACGCCTGATTCGGGCAGATCTGGAGGCTTTTCCGGAGGAGTGGAATACTCTGCTCAGGGAGACAGATGCCCTAGAAACAAGAAGCGGCCTCCAGAACCCATGACTAGGGCCTGAAAAATAAAGGCAAGTCTGTTCACAAGCCCTCATGCGAGACCAAGCTAGCTCATCTGAGTTAGCCAACTTGCACTCCAGGAGCCTGAGATCTAAGTGAAGCATAGACAGGTGACAGCACCCTGCTCCAGAACACTTGCATGAAACACACATGGTTTTAACCAGGAAACAGAATCTCTATGCACTGGAAGAGCTCTTTGCCCAAGGAACCATTAGCTGAAACCCAAGAGGGGATGGAGAGGGGTGGGAGGGAGGAAGGTTTCCAAGATTTCCAACCCCTGTATAATACCGTCTTTCTCAGCACCAAATGTGGATCCTAATCCCTGGACCCATCTGTCTGTTGTAGAATACAAGGAAAAGCATAAATACGCCAATAGTTATTTAATTTAGACTTTCTCAAAGTGGAATTTGTGATTAATAACTTTAAAGCTGTGCGAAGTTTAACTTTGTAATGCTTATTGTGAAATATCTGAGAAGTTGTCGGTGTGAGCCAAAATGCAGAATGTATGCTTAACCTTTAAAGTAAAAATTGAGTTCAACAGGGCACCGTGCTAGGAGCTATAAACACCAAGAAATGAGTAAGAACATCCTTGGTCTCAGGATATTATGACCTAGCTCTGGAGACCAACGTGCACAAAACTAGCCAAATTTCACTGCAGATTAAGCGCTCTATTAAAGGGACACAAAGTGTTGGAGGCCCAGAAGTAATTCATCACTACCTGTTGACTAGGGAGGTGAGACTGAGCTGAAATGACAGGGAGAAAAAGACAGGTGAGCAGAATGGGGAAAAATGAGGAAGATATTAATCCGCCTGCCGCCTTGGGGTGAGGAGAGGGTGCTAAGGAGGAGCGATCAACACAGTGTGGTTCAAGGAGAAGCACAGGGACTGAATCACAATAGCCTTTCATCTCTTTAAGGAATGGAGAGTTCAGTATCGCTAGGGTATGGGTAGGGAGGAGGATGACTCAGAATCCGGTATTTAAGGGACATTTTAAAAGCTTTTTAAATTTTAGTACATTATTTTCATAACACTACAGAAACGCAAAATAATTTTGAGATTAGGTGATTCAACTGCCAACTGCTACCTACCTTATTCCTGAGAGTCAATCACCTCTAATTAAATACTTCTAGTGTTCAGAAACCCTGAACTCACTGTGTAAACCCTGGGGGTAGGTTCTCTCTTCCATTACAGAAGCCAGAAGGTCCCCTCTCTGTTCTAGCAGCTAGGACAACCTGGGCTCAGTTAACTGGATATTCCATCCAAAGACTTTGAATCTTGACGAAATGACACAAAGACAAAGGGTGTTGATAAAATACCTGCGGTAAACTTACCACAGGAGTCCAGGGGCAGCAGGGGTGGCTATGGTGGCCCATCCTCATAAGACAAATGGCATATCCCTGGCTGGGTTCCCGGTGAATTTTTACCTCGGTTCCTGCCCATTTTCTGGGCCTTCCTGTCAACTTGTGAGCTGCCTAATATACTTCCAATAAATTCCTCTTTTGCTTACGTTAGCCAAAATCGCTTTGTGCTTACAATCAAGAACTTCTGAGAGAGACTTACATTTAAAAAAATGAATTGTTCTGACCCCGCTCATAATAACTGAGCATTGTTTGTATCCTACGTCCTACATGATTTAGCACGATCTGCCTTGATTTATAGTAACTCGCCTCTATTGCCCCAAATACCCTTTGCACAAACCCTAAAGAAATTTAAGTTCCCCCCAAAAATTCCTTCATCTGGAGGGCCTTTCTTTCCGAGTAAGTCGGAAAACTCTTACTTGGGCACATACTAAATGCCCAGATATACATGCTGACTATCCAGAAGTCTTCTGGAGCTCTACTCTAGGGCCACTTCCTCTGGGAAATCATCTACCCCATCCCCCCAAATGTTTATAGGCTGTTCATCTGTGCTCCCATCACGTTCCATGCATATTTATGCCACTATTAAACTACCTGCATATTTGGCTTATATTTTTCTCCCTCTTGTAAACTCATAAGCTGATTAAAAGCAGGGATGATGTCTTATTCGCCTTTTTATCTCCAGTTTCTAGCAAAAACAAAATCATAGTAAATGCTCAATATGCATCTCTTGAATCAGTGAATCACCTGCGTATGTTTACAGTACCACATAGGGAGCACTCGATAAATATATATTAATGGAATTAGGGTACATTTTAAAATAACCAGTTATAAACATATTCTTAATTCTATAGACTTTAGCTCAAAGATGATTTTGTCTTTTTCAAACTAATCAGGAGACCAAAGCTTAGTAAAAGCTACTGGGGAACAAAAAACGAGAGAAAGCCATCTAGTGCTACAACAGGTTAATTACAAGTATACATGGATACAAGTATCCAGTTCCTGCAGGGGCTCTGTACAGGATTTTGGAAGTAACAGCATCAAGGGGATTCTGCAGCTGGAACACAAACCCGCAGAGGAAGGTGCTCCTTCATCCCGCTCACCCTTGCAGGTTAGCCCTGTGTCCTGGGACGGTGCCCCAAATGCAGCCTTTGGCTTGTATTTCTTCCACAGGTCTGGGAGCAGGAACAGAGTCAGGAGACCCCTGAGGGTGCCCGGTCCCTCCCCATAAGAAAAATCCCACAGAGTCACCACAGGTACATGAGAGCAGCCCATAATAAAAAGATTGTAACTACAAAGAAAAAATCATTTTTAAATTTTGGACTTTAACAGAAAATCCAAAGGCTAGTTAAATACCTTGACTCAAATTGTACATAATATGATAATGCGTATTTCATGTTGATATATTTGGTGTTTAATCTATCTAAAACTACAAGTACCTGGACTCCAGAAATTCTTTTCTTCAGATAAGTTAAAAAAAAAAAAAACAACACTTTATTAAGGTATGATTGACACTTAAAAAGATGTACATATCTAACGTATACAACTTGACAAGTTTGGGGATAAGTATACATCCACAAAGCCATCACCATCATCAAGGCCACAGACATATCCATCACCTAAGTCCCCTCCTACCCCCTTTATTAATTTGTGTGTGTGTTAAGAACATTTCACGTATGATCTACCCTCCTAGGAAGTGTTAATTATAAAATACAGTATTGTGAGCTATAGGCACTGCGCTGTACAGGAGATCTCTAGAACTATGTACTCTGATTAGTTTTAATAAATAAGCCCTGTATTTAATTAAATAACTGAAATTTAAATAATCTCTCATCAATCTCAGGACCATAATAAAGGTATTCTTGTGGGTGGTCTTGGCACACATTATGTTTCCACTGAGGAAAAAAAACCCACTAGCATGTGAGCACCATTGCTTCCGTGTGTTTCTATCACTAAGGAGAGGAGCAGCTCAGACACCTCTGGCCTGCCCCCAGGTTTATCCAGCTCTCGGGGTCCTATTCGAGAAGCCACTGAAGCTGTGGGACACGATGTGTCCATTGGGCAACATCTCTCCTGGTGACTGGGACTTCTTACACTCACTCCCCTCAAAAGTCAATATTGGTTCATAAATGGACTTCATAATTTAAAGCAACCAATGTTCCCCAAGAAACAAAACATCCCTCCAGTATTAAGAGTATAATCAACAGTAGCAGGAGCTCCCACTTATTGAGGGCCTAGTCAGTATAGGGGTGATACAAAAATCATCATGTTTAATTATCACCGCCCTATTCCCATTTTGTAGCTAGGGAGACCAGGCTCACGGTGGCTAAGTAATGCCCAGGGTCACAGAGCTAGCTAGCAGCACGGACAAAATCAGAGCTCTTTTTGCAAGGAATGCCATTCTGCCTCCCCAAATCCCTGAGCAAGGCACGCTTAATTCTGAGTCCTTTTCTCCTGACTAATTTCTTACATTAAAATGAGCAGAGTTTTTGTGGAAAGAGCCAAGATGTCCATCGACAGGTGAATGGATAAAGAAGATGTGGTATATTTACACAATGGAATATTATGCAGCCATCAAAAGGAATGAGATCTTGCCATTTGCAACGACGTGGATGGAACTGGAGGGTATTATGTTGAGCGAAATAAGTCAAACAGAGAAAGACATGTATCATATGATCTCACTGATATGAGGAATTCTTAATTGCAGGAAACAAACTGAGGGTTGCTGGAGTGGGGGGTGGTGTGGGAGGGATGGGGTGACTGGGTGATAGACACTGGGGAGGGTATGTGCTCTGGTAAGCGCTGTGAATTGTGCAAGACTGTTGAATCTCAGATCTGTACCTCTGAAACAAATAATGCAATATATGTTAAGAAAAAAAAAAAAGAAGAAGAAGAAGAAGGTAGCAGGAGGGGAAGAATGAAGCGGGGGAAATCGGAGGGGTAGACGAACCATGAGAGACGATGGACTCTGAAAAACAAACTGAGGGTTCTAGAGGGGAGGGGGGTGGGAGGATGGGTTAGCCTGGTGGTGGGTATTGAGGAGGGCACATTCTGCATGGAGCACTGGGTGTTATGCACAAACAATGAATCATGGAACACTTCATCTAAAACTAATGATGTAATGTATGGGGATTAACATAAGAATTAAAAAAATTTAAAAAAAATAAAAATAAAAATAAAATGAGCAGAGTTTTAATGATATGCTCTTGCTTGTGGATAATGGGGAAAGGTACTGGGAAAGTTGCTTTCCCTGAATATATGAGGCAGAGAAGGAACCAGAGCTATTTTATTTGTGCTATTTTTCATAAAAGCTTAGAATAGTAATAGCAACCTCCCTGCCAATCACTAGAACACCGAGGCAATTCATGAGCCACCGTCCTCAGTCCTTCCACTTGGCCTCATACTATTTTCACCATGGTGTCTCCACTTTAACGATGAATCCCAAACCTGTGCTGTATCCACATCAGCCGTGGTACATGTTAAGAATGTCACTTCCAAGCCCCCGTGTTGCACCTGTAAATCAAGATCTCCACAAGTGCAGACCAGAAATGAATTCTTCGCAGAGTCAGGTTTAGGAAGCTGATACTTCTCGGCCATACATGTGCTGATATAAGACATGCACTCTGGAAAAGCGGTGATAAACTGAAATTTCGTAATCGATCACATGTGAAGCCAAAACATGATGGATCTGATGAACCCAAATGAGTAAGTAAAGGCAGCGACTCTTTCTAAAACAAGCCAACCAATCAACCTGCACTGACTCCTTTGGTAAAGAATTCTGTGTGTAAATTTGTGACTTTTTAATAAGTTCAGATTTGAAGTCAACAATTTTAGTGCCCCTGTATTTCATAACTGCTAACCTGAAAGACTGGGTATGACTATGTCAGTTACATCTAAACTGCTGTTATAAAAGATACAATAAAGTGACTGTGACCAAAAATATAAGGCCTGTGAAAATGCCTACCATATTATATGACAAATGCTTGCTAAATCTGAAACTCAAAAATCACACAGCCAACTACCCCATGGAGTCATGTGATGTAAGCAGCTGCCTAATTTTATATGGAAGGAAGGCACAGAACATAACATTATGGAGCAGGCCACGATACACACATTATCTCAGGTAATTATCACATCTCTGAGAATCAGGTCTCGTTATCTCCTCTTGACCTAAACAAAAACATAAATGACATGCTCTGGGTCACAGAGCTCACAGCCCCAGGGCTGAGATGCAAATTGAAACCGTGACTGTTCCAAAGCATTCCACAGAACTTAAATGGTATTTTAAAGCACCTAGATATCTGTGATAGTATTTGGTTTCCTTATAATTCCTATCCGTTACAAAAGACTGTGGGTCTGTGGACTTTATGAGCAGCAAAATGCAGAATTCACTCACTCACTCACTCATTCATTCATTCATTCTACAAGATCTGTGACACTGAGCATCTGCCACGGGTGAGACAGTGCCCGGCATGGGGACCCAACTATGGCAGGCTAGTGAGAGAGGCAGACACAGAAGGCAGATAATTGCCCAACAGTAACACAGGCAGGCTCAAGGTAGCACCGAGTGGTAAGCAGATACCAGTGTCCAGGTCCATCTCAGGGCACACACGCTGGATTCTAGAACTGTCCTTAGGAGCTACACTTATCTCTTTCTTCTCGTTGGCCTGGTGGTTTGGGATCATGGACACCCCTCTAAAACAATCTGTCAAGAGCTACGGTTTCTCCCTAGGTCTACAAGAATGCACACACACTAATTTCACAGACTCCACAACTCCTTGAGGATTATCCTTATTTCTCAGATGCAGAGACTAAAGCACTGAGAATAACTTGCCTAAAGACACAGTTAGTAAAGGGCAAAACCAGGATTCAGGCCCAGCTGGTCTGGCTCAGAATGTATACTGTGTTTACTCCTATACCAACAGTGTTCAAACTTTTTGGTTTTAGGATCTCTTTTATACTCTTAAAAATTATTGAGGACCCAATGAGCTAAAAAACAATAATAATAAACCCATTCTAAGTTACACGAAGTATTTTTCATGAAAACTCATTTCAAAAAAAAACCAACTCATTTCTAAAACAAAAAGCAGTGAGAGCGGTATTATTTTATAATTTTGCAAACTTCTTTAATGTCAGGCTTAATAGACTGCTGGATTCTCATATCTGCTTCTGCTGTCACTCTATTGTTGTGTGATTTTTAGTTGAAGCAGATGAAGGAAATCTGGCCTCATTCAAATATGTAATTGGAAAAAGAAGGAGTATTATGATAACCTTTCCAGATAATTGTGACTATTCTTTGAAACAATGCCAAAACTCAACAAGTGCTAATTTATTAAAGGTGGTTGCAATATGAAATATAAAACTGTATCAGTGACCTCGTCTTGGATATTCCTCTAACTTCTGTTACATTAAAATCCATTGGTCACTTTGGAGGGAGATTTCTTTATCGATGATTTCATAATTTCATACACTAGTCATTTGGAAAATAATGGTTCACTGAACCATGCAAATATTCCATATATGGAAATATTTCAAGAATGTAACATCAACAAAATCACATTTGTTAATATACCATGGATTGTGATCATGAGAAAAGTCTTTTGTGTACAGGAAGCTGTCAAGCTCATAGTGGCAAATCCAAATTTTCCAAAATTCTAATTTTCACTTGAAAGCTTGAGTTTTATCATTGGCAACAAAGAGTGTCCACTGATTTTCTTGAAGCAACAGGCTCCCTTCATTCATTTTTGAGAAAACATCTACCAAATACCCAATAAACCAAGAAATCAGAATTACCATAGTTCGTCAGCTGTTCTCTCAACTATAAATGGCGTCCCATGAGAAGAGCCTCTAGTTAAGCTCCCACCTAGTCACATGAGAGCTCTCCCCTGTTTGCAGCATTAGTACTTTATGCATACTTTCCATTTCACCACATAAGGCATTAAAAAGATATAGCTGAGGTTGGAGAGTTAATAAAATTAATATTTGTACTGCTTCTACAAGAACGGTCTTAAGTGAAGTGGGCTTTTTACAGTGTGTGCTGGTCAGGGACAGGCAGACTACGTAATCAGTGCCACAGCCTTGAACCATGCAAAGGCCCTTGGAGTTTCACCCAGCATTTCTTCTATACCATCAGTACGAATGCCCCTACAGTGAAAGAGGCACATGTGTGTTACTGTTACTATGAAGGTGGTTTTTAGGTCTCAGGAACCCCCCAGGGTTCCACAGAGCACACTCTGAGAAACATGGCTCTGCGTGCTATAGCCTCTTCTATGGGGAAGGGACCAAAAGACGTAAAACTTAAAGAGATCTTTAAGATGAAAATGGCTGCAAACCAGTTATAACCTTCCTGCCCAAGCCAAGAAAGGTGCCCACAGCCCCCGAAAGTGGTAAAGCTTGAAGACACACAGAGGACCTTTGATGTAAAGCACTGCTTGAACTCTACTTGTAACTCTACTTGTCAGGCGAACGGCCTCCAATGACTAAAGAAAGTGTATCTGAGGAGAGGTAGCAGCCTCTCTAGAAAACACCTGCATGTGAATGCATCTTCTTGCCCTTGAGGGATTTTCATAAAAGGGACTACAAATCAACAATGATATTTCACTAGAAAAAAAGGCTCCATGAGAATTATTTTAGGAGGTGGGAAGAAAAGAAACTGTAATAACTTGCCCAACAGGAAGTCAGGCAGTCCTGGGACAAAGGGAAGGATGTTAAGACATGATGAGTGAAGAGAAAAGAGAATGATGCTGTCAAGCCAGAAGACCGGAGTATTAAAAGATTTAAAGAATAACAGAGATAGAGGAGAAAATATCCACCAAAATGGAAAGAAAAGAAAAAGGGGCCATTTTTTTTTTGGTTTTGTTTTGGCAAATCTGCTCCTAAAGCAGTGTAAGAATCCAGGCTCTATGATTATTACCTTCGTGAACTGAGCAAATGAGTTAACTTCTTGGGGCCCATTACCTTATCAGTGAATGGAGACAGCACCTGGACCTACTACACGGGGCCGTCACAAAGATTAAATAAGACAGTGCAATGAACAGTGTTCTAGCACATGATAAGTGCTCAGCACATTTTAGCTTCTTTTTATGAGAATGGGGAAATGGAACAGGAATCAATGATAGAAATTTCGCTTTCAAGAAATGATCAAATCAGGGAACTTTTTAAAAACAGCAAGATGCTCAAGCAGATCAAAGATGAAGACATTTAGGGCAGCCCTCTTGGGGGACGTCCCTCCCTCTTTGGGAGCTTTGTACTATCACTTTACTATTGCTCAATAAATGGTGCCCACCAAAAAACAAACAAACAAACAAAAAACAAACTTTGCTGCCCACCAAAAAACAAACAAACAAACAAAAAACAACACACACACACACACAAAGATGAAGACATTTAAAGTTTTGTTTAGGTCAGACTGTTCAGCAAATTGACAAACTAGACTAAAATTACATTTTCACTTTTCCAAGCACTTGGGTTGAAAGATCTTAAAATATACAATTTCTCTGAAAATAAGCTTAATGGTGCAGTCCTACTATCAGAGACCGAAATGAAAGAATACATGGTGTCATCCAAAGGCTCTTCAAAACTCCTCTAACTTGTCTGTCACCTTGGCATGCCAGTCAAGGGCTAGTTGGACCTGGAGAAGGTATCAGGAACCAGGCTCTAACTTGAACACCCTCAGCTGCCTAGGAAACTCCTCTTCAGACAGAAGGACAATAGGATAGGTAGGGGGGCAGGATTTGTCCTCTCTCCTAAGCATTACAAATAAGAAGGAAAAAAACTCTCATTCCACAGTGAAGGTCCATAATGAACATTTCTGGAAATTGTGAATCTCAGGTCTGAATCAAACACAAAGGTCATCAATGTGAGCATCGATTTCACTGCTGCATCGATGAGCTTTAAGCTTTGTTTAAAGGAGACGTATAGTTAATTTTTTGGAGATATAGTTATTGATAAACACATCATACTCAATGGTGAAAAACTGACAGCTTCTCTTCTAAGATCAGGAAAAAGACAAGGATGTCCTCTCTTACCACTTTTATTCAACACAGTACTGGAAGTCCTAGTCGCAGCAATCAGACAAGGAAAAGAAATAAAAGGCATCCAAATGGATAAGTAAGAAGTAAAACTGTTACTGTGTGCAGGTGACATAATACTATGTAGAGAAAACCCTAAAGACTCCACCAAAAAACTATTATTACTGGTAAGTGAATTCAGTAAAGTTGCAGGCTAAACAGAATTAAGAGTGCGGGGGCTGTTTTCTGTTGTTTCTTTTTTAACTTCTTAAACTATAAGAGTAAACAACACATCATAGATTCTTAAATGCTTTTTTTTTTTTTTTTTTTTTTTTTTTTTTATAAAAGATTTTATTTATTTATTTGAGAGAGCGAGAATGAGAGAGAGTACATGAGAGGGGGGAGGGTCAGAGAGAGAAGCAGGCTCCTCGCCGAGCAGGGAGCCCGATGCGGGACTCGATCCCGGGACTCCAGGATCATGACCTGAGCCGAAGGCAGTCGCTTAACCAACTGAGCCACCCAGGCGCCCCTTAAATGCTTTTTCAACACAATTAAACAAACTTTGCAAACAAATCATGATGCATAATTAGCACTAATTTTCCACTCTTCTTCCCAGATGGTACAACTCACTCAAATCAAAGAGGAAGCTGAAAGGCCAATGTAGACACAATCCATGCTGCTGTCATAGAACAATACATGTCTCATAGGACCCCCTGACACAGCCCCACCTGATGGTTTTCCAAGGGCTCCCCTCCGTCATCTGGGAGGACGTACTGAATCTGATCTGGTCTTGCTGTGCACATCAGTCACAATTCCAGCCACACGAGCTTCCTCAAGTTCCTCAAAAGCTCCACGGATGAACACATCAAAACCAGCCATTAGACCCACCTCCCACATTCATACAGGACATTCAGTCACACTCAATCTAAAGAGACTTCTAGAATGAGACAGCCCGACACTTCTAGTAATTCTTTGGCTGCATCTGTAACCTCCATTTCCTCCCAAGCTCCTTGGCACAGAACTCTTCCCGTGCTTCTAGAAGTCATGATATCTGTAACTGAAACCCATTCCCTCTTAATCAGTTCACAGGGAAGATAAAATACTTGAAAGGCAGTTCTAAATTGTTCCTCGTCCTCTTCTCAGAACAGAATAAACCCAGTTTGTTTGCCTTCTGTTTTCTAATGACTTCCTCCATTACATCCCTTTTAGAATCTAAATTCCACGGGAGCAAAGGACATATTTCCCACACTTAGTCCAGTTCCACGCATGTGACAGACCCTACGATGTCGGACGGAGGACTGCATCCTTTTATCGTGTCCTTATCAAATCCTCCACCTCAGTATTGACTTGCACAGTCCAGAGTTCCTCGCTCAACAGATATTCACTGAGTGGTGAATGCTTCTGTATCCCAGTTGTTGCCTAATTTATAGCCTGTCCAAAAAATGAGAAATGTCATGCTTCCTAATGTTCAACATATTCCTTCCTGAAGAGGAGTTGAAAATATTTCGAAGTAAATTCAATTAGGATATTTGTGATTACTGCCTAACTACTAAATTTAATACTACAAAATCTGTCCACTTTATGAGCAAGTTTAATTACACATAACACATGTTATGTCCTAAACTAATAAGGTGATCTTAGTCACTTAATAACTGCCATTAAAATATAAATATTCGTATTCATTTCAATTTGTTTCTCCAAATTCCTGGAATCTATTTTGGGGAAAGTTGAAGGTAAAAAACTTCAGAATTTCAGAAAATTTTATTTCTAAACTCAGGACTAAGATAATCCGTATCTCAGACATTTTTAGATCTTACATTCTTGGGTTTTTTTGGATGAATACTTTATAGGATCAAATCTCAAACTTAGCTAAAGTAAATGTATCCCCACTTTTCACGCCATGACTGCTCGCTTATCATCTATCAGGCCAGTCATGACCACAGGAAGGAAGTCTGTCGGGATTATGCCCTTTTGCAAACCACCTGCTTATTATCTGACAGCCCCAGAATATTTAAGGTTTGTGTAAGTGGTTTTGTGGTGCTGTTTACATTACTTTCCCAGGTGTCTTAATTTAAGCTATTTTGATTTCAGAAGACGTTTTCTTTCACTCTTCTAGATACACGAACTAAACTGGTGTTACACGTGTTCTGCAGTGAATTAATGCTGTCCCCTCAGTACTGCATCTACTGGTCTCCATAATTCTGAAACAGCACACTTCCTAGCCACTTTTTCTATTTTTCCTCCTCTTTGATCCCCCATTGCTCAAAAAAGATCCCAGACAGGCAATCTCAACTGCCCTTATATCTTTCAACCTTTTCCCACATTAACCAGGATGAGCAATCAACCTAGCTGCAGTGATATTTAGAGACTGGTCCCTCAGGAAACAGGGCCTTGCCAGAGAATTTCATATTTACCCCTTTCCCCCCAACCCCGTAGAGAGAGGGGGCTTACTCTTCAGAAACTTGGTTCTCAGAGTCCTTCAGAGCACAGTTCATGTCAGGAAGGGAAAGGCCTGCCTCACAGCTGTCTTTGGGGGTCACACTACCCAGAGCAGCCCTTCCACCTGAGAAGCAGCAGCTAAATGTGAGATGCCTCCTTCCTCCCTGGCGCAGGGCCACAGGGCGCAGGCAAAACCTCACCTAATGCAGGAAGCAAAGCGAGCCTGGAAGACAAGATACCTATCATCCTTGTCTTGCTTGGCCTGTTCTGAGAAGGGTGGAGGAAAGAAGGAAGGACAGAGCAGATCAGAAGACTTGCGGAAGAACAGAAGTGGGAAGACCTGTCGTGCGCCTAGTGTGGACGCCGGAGCCAGGTAATGCGTGCCTAACCATCTGGCGGGTGTACATGCAAAGGGAGGAGAAGTATGCAAGAAGTATTGGGGAAGTCAGTGCAAGGAGCTGGATGTGGGGAAGGGAAAGGAACCTTACAGTTTACAGAACGCTTTCAAAGGAGGCAACCGTCAGGATGATGCAGTGTGGAACAGTATCTGAGCAAGTCCAGACACCGGCCAAAGGCCCACCCCCTGCCTTGCACTGACAAAGGCTGGTTCAACAGTGGAACAGACCCAAGGTGGAGGAGTCCAGGCTGGCCCTAGATCTTCCCGGGGAGAAGGACCTCTCGGTGCTAACTCCACACTAGCATTTCTATTTGCTTCTCTCAGGGACCACAGCCCCCGGGAGAAGCCCGGGAATGGAACCAAAGCCACAAACATCCCTAGGAACAGTAGATTCCTCTTGATAACAGCCTGCTAACCTGGTAAGAGCTGCTCCCAGCATAACCCAAATGCCTTGCTGACCCACCTTCCAAATGAGATGAGTCTCCAAAAATGAGGTTCATGTTGACAGAGGAGGGGCCTGTGGTATTTTCTCCCAATCGGTCCACACAGGACTTCAAGGGAGAAGTGATTCATGTCAGTCAAAAATGTGTCCCTGTCCCATCTTATGAAGCCCGACAATGATGCCATCCATCAAACTGGGCTAACATCTCTCTAGAAGAGCATTAGCCAATGGAACTTGCTGCACCGATGCACATGGCTATTAGGCATTTGAACTGCGGCTCGTATGACTCGAATTTTTAGTTCATTGACTTCTGACTGATGTAGATAGCCACATGTGGCTAGTGGTTGCTGTGGACAGTGTAGATCGAGACCTCAAAGTAAAAATAGATGGGGGCCAAAAATAAATTCAGTTCCAAAGAGTTAGGCACTCAGTCCAGAGCCAGTTAAAGGGAGATTATGCTCTCAAATAGTGGTTCTCAAAGTGTGAGCCCTGGACCAGCAGGGCCAGCATCATTTGGAAACTTGTTAGAAATGCAAATTCTCAGGCCCCTCCAGGAGCTAACTGAAACTAAACTGGGGTGGGGGGGGGGCTCACAGTCTGTTTTGTTAGAACATAGGCCCTCTTGGTGACTCTGATGTCCACCCACATTTGGGAACCACTGTTCTAACCACTGCTCTAGAACTGAATGTCTGGAATTCATTCCACTTCCTCTGGGAAACAAACACCTTTAGTCAGCGAAGGAAAGGAAAGGGAGCTGCCGGTTGTGAAGTTTGGGACACATCCTGGTGACATCAGCCCTGACTTACTGTACCTAGGGTGACAAGCACTGTAAACTCCAAACTAGCTTTGAGAGCACACAGACCTCCTGCAGTTGGGGCAGAGAGGAAACTGTTCTTTACTCAGAAAACCTTGGCTGATAGGTGGGGAAAACGTCTATTTTATAGCCAGTACTAGCTTGTGAATAGAGTGTCCTAACTTCTAACTTCATGCGATAAATAACATTTGGTACACGATACAGTGTCCCCAACTGTCAAAAGCTCAGTTTCTATAAGAACTGGAATTCCAGTTTCTCAGAGACAGGACATACATGAGAATACACATAACATTCTAAAACCATTGGTCTCTCTGTTATTTTAATAATAATAATAATAGCAGCAGGTATTTACTGAGTGCTTTCAATGTGTCCAGCATTGTACATATGCACTATTTCTTTTTACCCTCATGCAATTCCAAGACGTAAAGAACTATTACTGTCTTCGTTTTATCCATGATGCTTCGGCAGGTCAAATTCCTTGAGATTATACAGCAAGGAGGCAGCAGGCCCAGGAAGCAAACCAGGTCCACTGTTCTTAAACAACCTAGAGTATTACCTCCTTTTTCCCTTTAACACACATTCTCATCTTAAGGCTATCTAACTTTCTTCATACTCTGTATGTTACTGAGTTTTTATTATTATACTGCATTTTTATTATTTTTTTAAGCTATTACGCCATGTGCAGTTCCAAAAAAGCCCTCAACCACACTCAGTTTACCCCAAGTCCCTCAGCATGTGCTCAAGAACCAGGATAACCCACACTGAAGAATTCATGACAATACAGATATCCAAAACCTGCATCAAAGGCAAGAACTGATTTTATTCCCACCATGCATGGGCAACCTGCCCAGGGAAGCCCCAACTGCCTCCATCAAAGTGAGCCCTCTCTGCTCAGTGTTCCCACAGCACATCATGTTTGTCTCTTTTACTGTTCTTCACACACCAAAACGTCCATACAACAATCCCACTAAGGGGTGAGCTCTTGAGAGTGGGAACATGCCTGGGTCAACAGTGTGCTTCCAAAGCACTAAAAACATAATAAACACCTAAGAGATGGTTTTTAAGATCGGTAGCCAGACATACAAATTCTTAAAAGAGGGCAAAAATGAACTAATTTCAACATAAAATGTAAAACTATGGGGGTCCTGGGTGGCACAGTCGGTTGAGCGTCCAACTCTTGGTTTCGGGTCAGGTCGTGATCTCAGGGTCACGAGATAGCATCCCACATTGGACTCCTCACTCGGCACAAGGTCTCCTTAAGTTTCCCTCACCTTCTGCCCCTCCCTGCCTCTCTCTCTCTAAAATAGATAAATAAATAAATAAATCTTTTTAAAAAAATGTAAAACTATGAAACTTTAAAAAGAAAACATAGGAGAAAATCTTTGGGATGTAGGCCTAGGTAAAGCACTCTTAGATGTGACACCAAAAACACAATCCATAAAAGGGAAAAATAATCAATAAACTGGACTTCATCAAAATTAAAAACTTTTGCCCTGCAAAAGATCCAGTTAAAAAGATAAAAAGGCAAACTACATACTGGAAAAATATATATGCAAGCCATATATCTGACAAAGGACTCATATTTAGAATATATGAAGAACTCTCAAAGCTTAAGAGTAATAAAAAACCCAATCCAGTTAGAACATGAGCAGGCCATGAGCAGACATTTCACCAAAGAGGATATATGGATGGCAAACATGAAAAGATGCTCAACATCATCATCAACAACACCATTAAGGAATGCAAATTAAAATCAGGCTGAGACTAGAACACTTATTGGGACAGCTAAAATAATAAACAAGTGCAGGGGAGGATGCAGAGAAAAACCAGATCTCTCATACGTGGCTGGTGGGAATGCAAAATTGTACAGCCACTCTAGAAAGCAGTTTGGCAATTTCCTAAAAAAACAAAACGTACCCCTACCATTCAAAACCCAGCAATCACACTCCTGCGCGTTTATCCTGGAGAAATGAAAACATGTCTGTACAAAACCCCGTGCACAAATGTTCACAGCAACTTAAATTATAAGAGCAAAAAACTGGGAACAATCCAAGTGTTCTTCAGTAGGGGAATGGTTAAACAAGCTGTGGTATATCCATACCATGGACTACTACTCAGCAATAAAAAAGAACAGACTGTTGATAATGTGACAGCCTGGGTGGATCTCAAGGGTATCATGCTGAGTGAAAAAATGAATCTGAAAAGGTTATATACCACATGATTTTATTTTTGTAACATTCTCAAAATGACAGAGGGATAAGAGATTAGTGGTTACTAGGGTTTATAGCTGGGTGCGGGAAGGGGAGAGAGTGGATGTGACTGTGAGGGGTGGCATAAGGGACATCCTTGACCTGATGGAATAGTTCTATATCTTGGCTGTGCTGGTGGTTACCAGAATCCACAAGTGTGAAAAAAATGCAAAGAAGTATATATACACACAAACACAGATGTGTGCATGCAGAACCAGTGAAATCTGACTATGCTCTGTGGACTGCACCCATGTCAGTTTCCTGGTTCTATTGTACTTTGGTTACCTAAGATGTTACCAATGGGGGAAAATGGGTGAAGAGTACACAGGACCTCTCTACTATTTTTGCAACTTTCCATAAAGCTATAATCATTTCAAAATAAAAAGTTTTTTAAAAAGTGAACTACAGGCCTTTTACTTAAAAGCAAAACAAAATGAACAAAAAAGAGGTATATATAGCTGCACTACTGGTCAGTGAGGTCCCAAACACAGATTTAAAGTCACACAGTAGGTCTATGTGACTTCATTTTTTTAAAAAGTTAAATCCAATTCTCCACAGTCTTAATAGGGATACATTTCCTAACATCTTAGAGCTACTTCCCCATCCCCCTCATAAAATGGAAAAAAAAAAAAGGCCTGATGTGTAAACCCCTTTGGGAATCCAGGAGTCCTATCCTAAGTGCCTGGAATGAATAGATCCTGTTTCACAAGAACAGAGGCCAAGGGCCTCACAATTTAGAGAATGGGGAATGTGCCAACGCACAAGCCCAGGCGTGGCTTCCTTTGGCAAAAGTAGTGTATTGACCTACCCACAATGGCCAAGATTTAAATTTTGCCTTTCTTCCAAAACAAAACAAAGTCAAACGAACAAAATAAAAATTCAAAAAAATCGATAAGCAAACAAACAAAAACTTCAACAACCTCTGATTATTTCCAACAAACCTTATAATCAAGTATGTCCTCTTAGTTGACCTCCAAGTTACCCCTTGGCTTTTCAAGTATTCCATTGCCTAGTGAATTCTGGGACGCAAGAGCCTACCAAAATTAATGAAAAAATAGGAGGAGAAAAATTATTCAAAACGCTAGAGGATTTCCTGACCTGAGCTGCTTCCATATGCATTTGAAATGCAGATAGGCACATGGGGGTTGTGGCGGGGGGG
>NC_058413.1:73414891-73417442 GCF_002201575.2 Neomonachus schauinslandi | reverse complement strand
TTTGCATATCAGAACTACTAACAGGTCTTACAAAGTTACTTCCTTTTATTTCATTGGCCTGGAAAATCAGATTTTTACAGTTTTCACTAGCAATTCCCTTGTTTCAGAAGTCATTAATTATTTTTTTTAAAAAAAGCCTTACGTTATACAGTACTTAATCATTTTCAAAGCAGTTTCACAAATTACTATGAAGAAAAACAGCCCTGGCACCTAGGGGCTGCACTTTTCCCTGCAACTCTCACCAGCCAGGCTGCCTTCTAATTTCAATTAGTTCGGCCATTTCTCCCCCAAGCCCTGGGTCCGCTCTTCTCCATAGAGGTAGACTTCAAAAAAAAAAAAAGCACAGCTCTACCCACAGAAGCCTCCAGACTCACTGGCCAAGGGCAGACACTCTCAAGTCTAATCAGCAGAGTGCCTTCCCATAAAATTACTCACTCACAGTTCTGCATTCATGTGCTTTTCTTAAGGACAGCACTTTTAAATCCCATTTAAACTGAAAGTCCTCCATTAGCTTCCATGAAAAGATGTATTTTGAAATGCTTTGATCTCCACATGCCCTTCGGTACATTAGTATTCTTCACCCTCCACCATCAGCACAGAACCTAAAAAAACAAGACTTCTGTGCATTTCAAAAAGAAGAGGGAGGGTGAATTAAAAGTGTGGCACCTTCTCTCCCTCCTATCCATTTGCAGAGTTTACCAGGGTTTCCTTATTTATCTTGAGAAATGTATCTCACAAAAGTCAAACTAAACCTATCCAAAAACTAAATATTCCCCCAGACCCCATGAGGAGACTAGAGGCATCTCTAAAACTTTTACTCTGTATCTTCCTCCTTTTCATTCGGTCAAATAAGTGGTTTCCAACCCTTTACTCCTCTGCAAAACAGTTCAAAGTGTATTCAAATATTGTTCCCACACAATTCCCATAAAGAATGGTCATAGTAGATGCACTATGAACATGCTCAGAACACCATCCTGGGAAATAAATTTCAAATTGGTCTAGATTCTTCAAGAACTTGCAATCTAGAGAGTCCCCTTAACCCTTACCCTGGGTCTGCCACCTACAGGGTCCAGCAGTGGTGGGCAGCCAGGAGCGGTGGGTAGTCAGCAATGTGGGCAGCCAGGGGAAATCTTAAGTCAGTTTGGCAGGGACCCACAGGCCCTGCTGAGAGCCATAATTGTTCAACATTTCAAGGCTTGACTTTTCACTTCCCGAAAAGGAAGGAAGTTTTTTGGGATAGCAGCTATTAATATCTCTCTATTCTGGTTTTACTCGCTTATGGCAAGTAACGTCATTGGGGTAGTCCAGAGCATCTTTGGGGATGATAATTGGCCCTCTTGACCCCCTACCTACGCTACCAACCACCGACTTTGTAAGGAGTACAAGAACTCGCCTCTCATAACATGCCTTGAAAGAAGGAAATGGGCAACCATGTCCGCACTTTCTCAGGACAGAGCAAAGGAGTTGAGGGACCAAGAGCACAAAATGTTCGGTCCCAACCGCAAAAGCCACAGGATCAGGGCGCCCCTCTACTGAAGCCCCAGTCCAGGTGATCCACGCAGTAGCTGGGCACGTTCCAAAGCACTGCCATTTGAAGACAGTAAACCAACACCCAAGCCAAAATAGCAAAACCTTCAAACAAAAATGGAAAGGGAAAGTCTCCCCAGCCACCAATCAAGACCCTACGGAGTAGGGCGTGGCGCGGCGCGGGAGCTGCGGGTAGGGAGCCGGGATTCACAGCCTGGGCTCCTAAGGGGGAAACTTGGAAACGTCGCCGCGAGCTCAGTGCAGGAGGCAGAGGCCCTCGAGGTGGGTGCGCGCGCGGCGTCGTGGGTTCGCCGCCTCTTCCTCCAGCCCTGCAGCCTCCGGGGCACGTTCGGCCCCTGCCCCGGCGCAGGGCCCCCGGCTCCGCAGGGCTGTCAGGGGCCGACGTGCCAATCTCCCTCCTGCCACAAATGTCACATTCCAAGAAAAACCAGTTCCACTTGGAAAGTTTAATTTTCCCCCCTTGAAACCAGATTCTTTTAAAGGCAGCACTAACAGCAAGGGAGAGCTAAGTCTAACTCCCCAGTTTCTGTCTAGGAAACTTGTCTGGGCAGAACAAAGGAGCAGCAGCTAACGCGATCCGAGCCCCCGGGTCTGGAGCGCGACCCCCTGGCCGGCCCCGCCCGCCACAGCCGAGACTCCCCCGCGCGGCAGGAAGGGTCGGGCCGGGGCGCCGCATCCCGTCGGGCGGGCCCGTGTGCGCGCCTTTGTCTCGCGCGGAGGGCAGCGGCCACCGGCCACTCGCTTCCGCCCCCTCCCTCGGCCGCCGGGAGACCCGCGCGCGGGCGCGTTTCGGAGAGTGCAGCCATATGGCAGCGCCCCTCCGGAAAGGCCAGCCCCGCGTCGGGGGCGCGCCCGCACCCCGGGGCCCTAGCCCCGCCGGCCCACACGACGTCCCAGGCTCGGATGGGGCGCGGGGTGGCGCGGCGATCCAACCCGCCGGCACCGGGGGGCCTGCAGGGTGGCGCGGGAACAGAGTTATGCTTTTTTTTTTTTTTTTTTTTTT
>NC_058413.1:73283927-73414791 GCF_002201575.2 Neomonachus schauinslandi | reverse complement strand
CCCAGCCGTTTTTTTTTTTTTTTTTTTTAACCAATCTGGATAAGGGAGGGCAAGATTGCGGTGGCTGACACTCCCGGCCACCCGCGCCGAATCGGCTGCCCAAGTCGCTGGGGAGCCCGGCCGATCTCAGCCCCGGGTCCCCCGAGGAGGAGCTCCGTGCCGGGAGCAGCAAGGGGTGGAGGAGCAGCGGTCGGCTGGGTCCCTCGCGTGGGAGACTCGGAGGCGCCCTCCCCGCACCCTGAGCGGGGACTGGTTACCTTTCACCGCAGACTCACAAGTTCCCCGGCGCAACTTTGCCCGCCACATGAGGCGACCATGGCTAGCTCAGTGGCGCGGCTGGGGAAGGCGGCCGCCGGGCAGCGTGCAGGGCATGGCGTGGGGCAGCGCGGGGAAGCGGCGCCCGACAGTCAGCCCCATTCACACAGGAAGGAGAGAAATGCCAGGGCTTCACCTCCAGCCCCGAAGCCGTCCGCCGCTGCTGGGTCCTAGAGCGTCCCGCGCGCCCCGCCGCCGCCCGCACTCCCCGCCCCGGGCTCCCCGCTCCCCGCGCTCGGGCCGGGGAGGGTCGTCGGGCTCGTCACTGTAACCCTACACTCCACCCCCGCCCCAGCGCCGGGCCGCTGGGCCCTAGAGCCCGCCTGCAGCCGCCCGCCACCCCTCCCGGGCCGGGACGTCGCCCGCTGAAATTGCCCCGAGCTCCGGCTGACGTGTCTCCCTGAGAGTTTAGGAGGGCGACAGCCTCCGCCGTTTGCTTCCCTACCGCGGCTTAATTAACGTCAGACTCAACAGTTCTCCCTCCTTTGAGTTTCTCTTCCTTCCCACCGGGCCAACTCGGGCAGAAATCGGTTTCCCCGTCTGCCCTCAAAGTCCAGATTAGGTTATGTTTCGGATCTTTTCTTCTTAAGTGGAATTTCCAGGTGAAAAGCGGCCACACTGCTCTTTGCATTCCTCAGGCCCTGGTACGTCTATCACACACTGGGATTGGGCGCTGAGCTGCTACGTTCGACTCTGTTGACAAGCAGAAGGGCCCAAACAGGTCTTATAGCCTTAGGTAGTAAATGTGTTGGCAGAACCGTACATCCTGTGGTCACAACCCCACAGGCTGTTATCTGCCCTGGTGGAAGCACAGAAAGTGACTCTGGAAAAATGTTGCTGATTCTGCCCCACCTCTTAAATCGGGCTGTATTAAGAAACACTACTCACCCATCCCATTATACGCAATTATACTGGGCAGACCTCTGGAGCCTTGATCTGGGGACCTGGAACCATGCAACCATAACATTTCTCCCTAGCTTTCAGAGGCCTGCTCTGCTGCTGCCAGGTGGACAGACCAGGGAATAGAATAGTTGCTGTGGAAGACGTTACCAGGAGTCAGTGCATACCACACCTCTTATCTTGTGCTCCTCTCCTCTCTTTGCCTTCTCACGAGATCAGGATTTCTTCTGGGATTCCTGCCTGGACTGGGGCAATTCCCCAAGTAGTCCGCCAGCGGTTGTACCCTTCTGGTCAATTCTGGTGGATTGTGTATCCTGATTCCAGTCTATTCTTCTGATTCCTCTGATGGCTCAGTAACCTCGGCTCTCAAGATAAAACCCAAAGGCAGTAATTTAACAATCATTTACCAAATACCTAACTCCATTTAAAGTCAGCTACCCTAGGACTTGATAATACATAAAAGAAACAAAAGAAACAGCAGCTAACCAGCCTTTCTAGGATTTAAGTAGAAAAGATATGCAACCAGAAAACAGGAAAGCGCTGGTGGTGCCTGAAAAATGTGGAGTAAAGGACTGACTCTGTGCAGAAGAAAGGGGAGCCTTGAAGGGTGGTGGGGCTCAGATGCAGGTAGCATTTGTAGGAAATTAGTCTAGAGTGGGGAAAAGATAATGGATAGAAAAAGGAGGGAAAGAAGGAAGGAAACCAACATTTATTAATTGCCCCCATTAGATAACACACTATATCCTAGGAGGCAGCAAAATTTAATAGTTACAAGCAAGCATCCACTGGAACAAAACAGGTATGGGTTGAGTGACAGCTCACCCACTCACTCACTGTGTGACCTTGGGCAAGTCACCTAACTTTTCTAAACTTCTGTTTCATTTGCAAGGTGATGGAAATAGCCATGGCAAGATGGTTGTAAGGATGGAATAAGTAACAAATAAAATACTTAGCATAATGCATGTAAGTGCTGAATGTATACTTGCTATTATTATTTCAATCAACCCTTCAATAGCCTTGTGAGGTAGGGAGCTGATCTGGGAAACAGTCTCAGGAAGCAATGACATGTGAAGTCCAGGCAAAGGAGATGGGAAAGAAAGAGCAAGAGACCATACAAATACCAAATCTTTGAAGATACCAAATACAGTGAAGATACTAACTCTTTGAGGCAAGATTTTACTTTTCCCAGTGACTTAGCTAGGAGGACGAACAAGGTAATCAAGTCAAGCCAGTTTGGAACCTGGGTCATAGGCAGAATGGACCATTCCTGTAAGTATGTGTCATGGGACCAATGCTGGGAGAAGCTGAATGAAGAGGGGGAACTGGTTTGAGGAAGTTGCTGAAAGACTTTACTGTCCTCTGGGCAAGAGGAAAGAAGGAACAAGAACCTGGGTGAGAAGTGGAGAACAGACATGTAGAGAAAAATAGAAATGAAGCTATGAAGGTCGGTTTACTTGGAGAAGGCCCAGGACAAAAAAATTAGGGAAAGGAGGAGGAAGAAGAGCGAAGGTTGGAGAAGTAGAAGAGTGGGGAGGTTTAAAGGCATGGAGGCCAGAGGAAGTTTTGAGAAGGTCCCTCCAGCAAGGGCTCCGGATTCCTAGACTTCCCATGATGTGGTAGGTACTGCTTGTGGGCTCCACAGTCAGCTGACCCCAGCAGGTGGACCTAGCCTGAGCTCTTCAAATTGGATACCAAGTAATAATACAACGGTCAAGTACATGGCAGGCCAATTTTTCCCCTCCATGCACCTGAATTTCTTCAACTATTAATAATCACCACATCAAATATAGAAAATAAATAATCTTGCACATCAAATATATCTGAAAAAATATATATATATATGAGAATTTATTGTTCAGGAACAAAGGCTTGAGAAAAAGACATCGGATTTGACTAGCAACAGGTCATCAATAATGTTTTACAGTATATTTGGTTCCAGATTCCAGCATGTGGTTGGGCCAAATAGAAACAAGGTATGTCGACAACATAAACTGAAATCTGCTTTACTAGCAGGAAGGTAGCTCACCAGTCAGCATCTGTGTTTTCTTTGGATCTAGATACTCTAAATGTCAGCATTCTTTCTAAAGTGACCCAGTTGTCTTTTACTCACTCCCAGGAAGGTTAAGAAGGTGATGGAACAATTTCAGCACTCTTAGGGACAACTCAAAGAACAGTCTTTAACTCCAAACGAGGCACGTACTAGGATGCTCCAGACCAGATGACAGAGGCATCCAGGTGGAGGAGAATGAATGTGGTCTTTAGAGCTAGTCCTGAGTTCTAATCCTGGGTCCACTTATTTCCTGCTATGAAGAGTAACATAACATGAACCTCAGCCTCCTCCTCTGTAAAATGGGAATAATTACACTTACCTCATTGGCTTATCAAGTGCTGGACACACAATAGAAATCCAGTAAAAGAAACCCTGTTTCTTCTCTAGTGATTTGAAATACCAAGGAATTGAAATTCCCTAATAAAATGCAAACCTCCTTTCCCCTCACTCTTCTTCTCTGCACCCTCCAAACACATCCCTTAAAGTCCTTATCAACTACTACTTTGACTAGGATGGGCCTGGACTTACTAGGAGGGAAACAACAGATGGCAAGAAGAGAGTGGTCATGATTCTGAATCAAAAGATTCAGAATCTCTAAGGGTGACGTCCTAGAATCCATTCTGACTCCTGGCACATTGCAGCTTGAGGGGCACAAACTAAGGTCTCTGACTGGCTCCTTTGGGTCAAGGAGCTCTTGTGATTCTCTTTCAGAAGCATTCACTACATCAGAGCTTAGTATGATCAAGGTAAAGGATGATGGGTGACATATTAGAAGTTAAAAATAAAGCATTATAGGAGCAGAATGGAGTGACTGATGCTGTACGGCAGGCAAACAGCACGTTCCAAGAAATCCGAGTGCTGAGAGGAGAAGGATACTACTAGCAAAGACATGGACACAGGAAAAGAAAGCACACACTGTCGTGCTTCTCAGCACTTTTCCTTTGAGCCCCTTTTCATAAATATACAACGGTCACGCCCACTGTAGATATGATCATTGCCATATTATTGCCAGGCAAGACGGTTTCTCCCAAGCTTTTCTTTCAGTTCTCGGTTTTACAATGATGATAGTTGTGATTTTTTCCTGCTTGTTTCCAAATACAAAATCATGTTCTCAAATACGTTTTCTCACATGGCACATGCTTCCTCTGACACATGCCCTGCCCCCATCTTGCAAGCTGTTGACAGGAGCAAAATTCAGGGAATACTGGGAGAGCCTTGAGTAGATGGGGGGCCAGGGAATATAGTGTGCAGAGAGGGAGGAGCAAGAGGTGAGCCTTTGCCAGGCCATACTGACTAAGAATGGAACAGTAAAAAACAAAGAAGAGAAGGCTGTCAAGAGCAAGTGGAAATACACAAGGTGAGGCACCTCTGAACTTCTGGAAATACCAGGTGCTGCTTTTAGGAGGAACTCAATGTTATATAACAGAATAGGACATTTGAAAACCCTGCTCCATTTGAAGCTTACCAAGGACTTTGTTGATTATGAAAAAATTTCCCAACAAATATTTATTAAGTACCTACTAAAGGCTACTTTAGTAGGTACTTAATACGCTACCATCCTACATAGGCGTTAGACTCATCTAGTAAGTTATAGATCTGAGGCCTGTTTGTCTGGATGTTTTAGCTTCACCACCCATAGCGACACACCGGTCTCTTCTTGCCCGTGGCTTTCTCCTGTGAATGTATTACCTAGGATGCACTCAACACCTAACTTGATCTATAGAAAACACAATCAGCAGAGGGTAGACACGATCATGTCCAGGGAAAATGCACACATACAAAAATGCTAAGGAAGGAGAATACAGACAATGTCCCCGAACAAACCTGGGGTCAGATCCTGACTCGGTAGCTAGGAATTCTTTACAAAGAGGCTGGCAAGTAGCAGGTATTTAATAAGTAATAATCATTTCAATTATTAATTGCTACTGTTACTATAGAAATCTTGGGAGTATTGAAAGCTCATACTTTTTTTTTTATTAAAGATTTTTATTTATTTATTTGACAGAGAGAGAGATAGCGAGAGCAGGAACACAAGCAGGGGGAGTGGGAGAGGGAGAAGCAGGCTTCCTGCTGAGCCAGGAGCCCGATGTGGGACTCGATCCCAGGACCCTGGGATCATGACCTGAGCCGAAGGCAGACGCTTAACGACTGAGCCACCCAGGCGCCCTGAAAGCTCATACTTTTTGATTGATTGGTTTTCTCAAGGTTTCTCAGTAGCAGCACTACTAACATTTTGGACCAAATGAGTCTCCATTATGAAGGACTGTCCTGGGCATTGGAGGGAGGTTTTAGCAGCACCCCGTAGATGCCAGGAGCAACACCATCCCAAGTGGTGGCAACTAATAATGTCTCCAGATGTTGCCAAATGTCTCCTTTGGGTTAAAATTGCCCCCCGCTGAGAACCACTGGGTTAGCTAAGTAATTAATGGTGCCCGTTTACAGGCTCCCAAGCTTCTGACCATATTGATCATTCCGTTGAGTTGCTGGGTGAATCCAATTGCAGACTAGCAGGAGGCAGCCTCAGTTTTGTTCATCCTACAGTATATCATGATATGGTTATTTCTTCCTTTTCCTTTTTTCATGAACAAAAAACTAATTATGTTTTTCTCTATTTCCAAGGATGATGTAGACAAATTTGGGTTTTTTCCCCCCTAAAGCTGGAATCATACTGAGTTTCTAAAACAATAGCAACATAAAATCACTATTAAAAACAAGGATTGTCACAGTAACTGGCGATAACTCAGGTCAAAATGTTCGTACTTAAGAGCCCTTGTCGCCGCCATTCTGAAAAGGACGCTCGGGTATTTTATTCTGAAAACGTGTCCTTTCTTTTCTTAGCTACAAACAACAGTGAGAAGGAAGACCCCTCCACAACCTGTATAGCAGTTCTGGTTCTTTCTGGAATATGCACTAAAGATGACATGTCTTGTAATTTAGATGCCAAAGACAGAGAAGTGGGGAAACTCTCACCATTCTTAATGGCTCTAGCCACTCCGGGTGGTTCAATTCAGGAGAAAAGAAATTCTTTTACAGCATAGAGTCAGAGTGGGGGGGGGAAGAGTTCAAATTCACATCTTAACTGATAAGTTATCCATCCAGAAATCAGAAAGTATTTATTGTGTGTCAGCGACAAAGCCAGGATCACGCTACGCAGAACAAGAGCCTTCAGAAAAGTTCAAGGTAGAGGGGGGAATAATTAGAAATAACTAGAAAAAATTAAGACCAAAAAACAGAAGGACTAACTGAAAGGATTAACTGAAAGCACAACAGAGTTTGAAAGCAAGCAGAGCCACAGGAGAGCTACAATGACGCATGCATTCATTCGTTCCTTCAAAACGTATTATTGGTTACATTGACTAATAAGCCACACACTCTGCCAGGTGCGTGAGTACTGTCGTATGGGCTCTAACTAACATGTATATAAATAAGCGTATAATTCGTTGGTCTATGTGTGATGAAGAACAGGAGCAGGGCGCAGTAACAGAGACTAAGGAGGGAGAAAGGGGCGGGAAAGGGAAGGCGTCTCCAAGATGGTGCTGGAGAGGGCCAGAGTGTTCCAGCTGGGCAAACAGCATGTGCAAAGATTCTGAAGCAGAGAAGAGCCCAATGAGAGGGGAGAACTTAAAGGAGACAAAGGGAGGAGAGGGCTTGCAAGGATGGGCCCTGGAAGAGTTCCACAGGAATGTTACCAGTCTCCTCTACCCAGTGTCTGTGAATGGTCCCTTTTCAGTCTACCTTTGTGATATAAGGTACATAGAAGATGAGTTTCAAATTAAATGGGAGAGAGATAAGGAACGTCAGAAAATGAACAACTTGGGATAAACAATAACAAGAGGACCAAATGGAAACAACCTGAAAGTGAACTCTACAGTCTATGTATTTGGTCACAGTCTCTATACGAAAGATGCAGTCTCTCCAGAGGCTTCAACTGAGTCCTTCTGAAAACGGGGAAAGACCCCAGATCCTCAGTGCCAGTAGGGCAGTGCTTCTGAAACTTTACCTGCATCATAGTCACCTGAAGAGCTTGTTAGAAGAGACAGCAGTTGGGGGAGGAGGGGGGTTACCCTCCCACCCCAGATTTTCTGATTCAGGAGGTCAGGGTGGTACCCCAGAATTGCATTTCTAACAAGTTTCCAGACGATGCTGATGCTGCTGGTCCATGGACCACACTTTGAGAACCACTGGTATAAGACATTTGGGGACCTACGTTTCCATGTACTCCGAATCTCAGTCTAAATGAAGGAATAGGTCTCTTGCTTGTTGTAGAAGAATGATCAGAACGCAGTGTTGTCTTGAACCAGCATGCACAGAGTGGTATCTCTTCTGTGCCAGGTGATTTCGTACATGATCCCATTTTATCCGTACCCAACGCCCTGCACAGTAGATGCTATTATCCATGTTTTACACATGAGGAAAAGGGGCGAGGTGAGATTAGGTGAATTTCCAGAGATCACATGGTGTGTCAGTGAGAGTCAGGATTCCAGCCTATGTTCAGAGCAGAGCTGTGTTGTTTCCCAAGCACTCAATTCTTCCTCCCAGGTCTCCTGGACAGGAGAGATGCCTCCCCATCCTCCAGGCAGCACTGCACCACTAGAAAGCACCATGAGGCCTGACCCTAGTGCCGTTAGTGATGAATCTAGACGGTCTCCATAGACTCTTGGGGGCTGCTAGGAACCTCAACTTGCTACTAAGTTCTTCCGTTTCCTTATGGGAGGGAGCAAGATCTATGAAGCCCCCCCAAAAAAGCACCATGCTAGATATGTGACATACCAAAGGTAGCTTCCCATATGTGGACTCAATATTGAGTTAAGTATTCTAGAGCACAGGCTGAGGAGTCAGATGGGCCTGGGACCAGCTTCCCCTCTGCCACTTATTGATTACACGACTGGTTAAATGACCTGACTTTATTAAAGTTCAGTTTTTCTTCTTTCAGTAAGTGGTAATTACAGTAGCATCCACCTCAAAGTGTTGTGAGAAATGCATGAGTCAGTTGCATGTAAAGTATAAAGCTCTCAGCTCTGTGCTTAGCAAGCAGCACACACTCCATAATTATTAGCTGTTATTACTAACCTGTTATCCATTTTCTTTCAAAATATGGTCATTGTAAGAGGAGATTTAATTGTTGTTGTGCTAGATGCACAGTTTCTTTTTGTTTACATTTCTTGAGTCTGGGAATATTTCATTGGTAGATCCAGGATACATGAATGATGGGCATCGTGATTTGAGCCCCTCCCCTCCCCAATTAGGAAAAATATCTCCAGATACCCTTATAGACAAAACAGGAAAAAAAACGGGTTAGATATTTTAGGTAAATTTAAAATATTAAGTAACCATTCCCAATGAGTATTGATTGATGGAGTGATAGTAATTTGGATGGGAGGTTGAGATCAAGGGGTCTGATGATCCCACTATGCCAAGTATTGGTCAAGCTGCATGTGAGGCCATGTGCTCAGTTCTCTGAGTTCTTCCTCACCTAGAGAGCACTCTGCAGATGTTGAGCATGATGGAATGGAGAAAGCAGAGCGTATTAGCTCTGGTCCATTGTATGGAGAAGATTAAGATACAATTTGATAGCTATCTTCAAATATTTTGGCAGCTTTCAGAAAGAAAGGAAGAACAGACTGATTCTCCATTTGCCATATAACACTCTAGAGCATTGTTTTTTAAATGGCAGTTGGCAACCCATTAGTAGAAATCAACTGAACAGGCTAAGCAGCATTTTAAATAAGTAAAAGAAAACATAATGGAAAATACCAGATGCAGCCAATCTAATAAGGGTAATTACTATCCCATACAACTTCTGTCTTAGTTATATTTATATTAAAATTTGTATGTGTGAGTCTCGATGTAAAGTGTATCCTGATACTGGATCGCAGTAAGAAAAAATGTTGAAAGCTCTAGAAGACACAAACACGGACGACTGGGAGCAAGAAACAGGAAGTCAGGTTTTCGTTCCCTCCCTATAAAGAAACTGTTATAATAATGATCTCCACTTAGCAAAACCAGGTTTACTCAGGTAGGGGGACCCCCACACATATGTCACCCCTCTGGTGATGATCTAGCTACAGGCTGAGTGCCGATGCATTACAGAAGGAGGGCACTGGTTATCCACTCCTAGGAGGATGTGAAGATGTTCTGACTCCCCAAAAGAGAAAAGACTGGACCTGCGCTTCTGTTACAAGAGAGAATGGAAAAGAACAAAACCTTAATATCCGGACTCCAGAAGCCATGCGGCCTATCCAGGAGAAGGAGTTGCTCTGTGTTTATATGTTATACAAATGGAGCATGCATCAAATCCCTGAAGTTGTTTAGGATTTCTACTCTAGGAAGGATTAACTTCCAACATCCTTTTCTAATTGAGGTGATAAAAGAACTCAGACATTAGCAATCAGGTCTCATTGATAGAAGCACCTAAATGGAGTCCCATGCGGATTGAATACCTGGTGATAGGGACAGAGCTGTGTTTTATCACGCCTCCTAACAGAGCAAACTAAAATCCGGTGCAAAGAACAGAGCATCCCCAGACGCTGCTCCTACACTTGGGCTGCCAGATAAAACACATGACACCAGCTGCATTTGAATTTCAGAAAAGCAACAATATTTCTTTAGTATAGTATGTTTCAAATATTGCAGAGGACATGCATATACTAAAAAAAAAAAAATCATCTGCTGTTCATCTAAAATTAAACTTACTGGGTATCCTGTATTTTTGTTTGCTAATTCTGACAAATACCTGCCCACCCAGGGTTATGTCCCTATACCCGCCTTAGAGGATTCCTCAGTCTCTCATTTGGCAAACAATGTGGAATGTCAGCACCAAGGAGATGATAGTCCTAAAAAGCAACAATGATGCTAATAATGGAAAAAAGGAGTGAAATTCGAATGAACATGGTGTTAACAGCTTTGTCCCACTGAACCACCCCCGCCAGGCCAAATGTTAAGGACCTTCTGAGAGCGGGACAGACTCCATGAGGTATCAGGCCTGGCCCAGCATTTAAGGTAGGAGTTAATGGGGTTACATTCCCACTTTGTAGAGTTTCCATGCTAAACCCCAGGCGCAGATGCGGGAGAAGATTCAGCTTCGTCCACCTGTTCTCCGTTATTTAGCACTCAGTGACGCGACCCCTTGAGGAGGAGCTCACTGTGGTTCTGGGACTGCCACAGCTATTCTAAGACAGATATGATGCTGTTCCTGCCTGGTACCCTTGCTCTCTTGCAGGTCATGCTGGGAAGAATGGATCTCCTCCAGGAAGCCTGCCTGGCCTCCCCTTGACCTCCATGATTGAGTCAGGTTCCTTTTCTCTGGGGTCCCAGGCCCTCCTTGAGTACTTCCCTGATTGCGCTTACCATGATTATAATGATTACAACCACACATGGAATGCCAACTATGTGCTAAGTACTTTGCATGTATTATCTTATTTAATCCCTCCCAATTACCCTATGAAGTAGGTATTTGCATTCCCATATCACAGATGAGTAAACTGAGGTCTAGAGAATTTAGATAACCCACTCAAGGTCCCCCGTCAGTAAGTACCCATCAGCTTGGAGGAGCCAGAGCTCCACCTTGTAAATTTTCTGTTACTGGGTCTTTCTCCCTGCCTTAGGTCAACACTTCTTTGAGGAAAGGATTATGTCTCTTCACCCTTGTGCCCCCAAGCCTAGCCTGCAGTGCGTGGCAAGTTGTATGCAGGATTGTAAACGGTCAGCCCATATTTTTACGGTCAGATAGACCTGATTGCAAATCGCAGTTCTGCCAAGAATCTGCCACTGAGGATCTGGAGTTTGCGTTCTCATAACTTACCCTGGAATTGGGATGGTGGGTTAAGAACCTTCGCAGTGAAGAACAGAGCTGGGCTCAAGCCCTGGCTCTACCACCCACCAGGTGGGACTTGGCAAGTTATTTAACTTGTTCAAGCTTCAGTTCCCCATCTGTAAAATGAGGGAAATAATAGTATCTGCCTCACAGGATTGTTTCAAGATGACTGACATAAATTTCTTAGCAAGATACTTAATACATGGAAAGCACTCAACAAATATCAGCTCTTTTTATTACAGTGCATTTAAAACTGCCATTTGAACTGGAGTAAATAAATTTTGGTTAACTACTGGCATATGTACGGCAAGTTTTAAACATAGTTTTATTCAGGGGATCAGAACTTGGGGAAAATAAACCCCATCAGGTAAATAATTTAGGGGAAACTTATTTTAAAAGAATTAATCAAAGGAGAATTTAGTCTTTTTATTATGTACACAACACTGAAAGAGTTCCCAGAAAAGGAAAGAAATATCCATGAGAATGTCACCCAAGGAGTGTGGGATCAGGGCTACCATGTTCAGTTGTGTAAGCTGTTCACTGCACAAGAGTGCCAGGCTGAGGGAGTGAACGAGGCAGAGGTGGGGGGCTGAAATCTAGCTTGCACTCTACCCAATAAACTGGCAACCCTGTCTCTGCTCTGCATCCACTTGGAGAGGATGATTTTTTCCAATTTGTTCAAAGGCACTGTTTGAGCTTGTGGTGGCTCTGGCTTTATACTTTTGTGGTTAATCCTTTTTCCCTATTCTCTTCTTTCAGTGTCACTAGATGACCAGAAAAGGAGAGGAGAAATGGGATGGAGTTCAAGGAAGGAAGACATACCTGAAAATGATGAGGGAAGTGGGGGGCAGGGAAGAGGCAGCAAAAAATGGACAGCATTTACTAAACCCTAGCCATTTGTCAGGCACTGTCCTAAGTGCTTTAGATGCACTAACTCGTTTGATCCTATTCGACATGGGGAGCCACTGGAGGTGAAGGCAGCGGGTGGTCACATGAGCTTAACCCACACGAGGGTCGCACAGGACAGAAAAAAGCCTGGCAAACTAGTCCATAGCAAATGTTCAGAATCTGGAATCTCTCTTCTGAGTTTGGGGGGAAAATGGCTTTTCAAGCCAAAAGGGAAATATGTTGCGTTAAGGACACAGTCTTAAGCTTCTGGCCGGACAACCACCAAAGCTACAATAACGGACTTTTCTTTTTGGTCAACAGCCAGTGAATAGCAAACCTCTGGGAGACAGAAAGCCAATGCCCCGGCATGTTACACATCCCAGCAGTAGACCTTCATCATTCAGCTCCCCTTCAGCCCCAAACTTTCTGTAGGGTTCATTTCAGACCAGATTCTGCATCCACAGGTCCCTTCTCTATTCTCTTAAAAACCTGAAGTCTCCATAAAATATTTACTGTTAAACAGTGACCGGAAAGCAGCTATGGTGCCCACTGTTCAAAAAAAAAAAAAAAAACCACACACACACAAAAAACCTCTGAGTTTGAAAATAAATCTTGCTACCAGGTGGTCAGTAATGTTGCCAACTCTGGATTTGGGGGTACAAAGGTCACAGGGAGAGGCGAATTAGGCAGAGATAAATATATATACATATTTGACATTAAAATAACCACACATGTGTGCCATGATGATGAATGTCTGTAACTAGCGAGCCTGTAAGAAGAGCGTTTCAGCAGCCAGCACATAGCGAGAGACAGCAAAACCACCCCTGAACATCTGTTTCCCCCATTTTGCCAAAGAGCAGTCTTTTTTTATCCTTTTTTATAATTTGACCTGTTCCATTTTCTGGCAGAGGGCCCTAGGAAGGCAAGCACTGCTTTTTCTGTCCATATTCCAACTTAAGATGGGAAAAGGGAGGAGGGAACCAGAGCAGGAAGGGGGAGGACACAGACATAGAGAAACAGAGGCACAGATGAGGCCAAGGAGGGAGACAGAGAGCAAGAGGGGGGGAAGAGAAGAGGAGGAACAGAGAGAGAGCACACAAGAGATACCAAATCATTTTAATGTGCCCACCCTGAGCAAAACTGATTTGAGAAAAACACAAACAAAAAAGACATATTCCAGAATGATCATCCAGTAAGAACGTGACCCAGAAATCATAACCACAGTACTCCTGAACAGATCAAGCTGGTGACTTAACACTCTCTAGATTCCAGTAGTGCTCAAAACCAACGAAATATTATTGTTCATAGGTAGTCACATTGTGTTTAATAGTCAGGAGTAATTGGACACGGCCTATGTAAAAACATCTCTCTGGCGAGGAAAATGCCCTTCCCATTTTCCTGTGTAGTGTGTGTGTGTGTGTGTGTGTGTTTTATCCCATTATTCCGTATCTGCTTCCTTGCTCTTTCTTTTGTTTAGCCAAGATAAATAACCATTTATCCCCCAGAATTTATTGTCATTTCCCTTTCCTGCTCCCTTCTCTCTCCCAACCAGAACACCCTGAAATAAAGCTTCATCTCCTGGGCCACGCACGGCATCATTTCGCAAACAAACATCAGGAGCATGGCGGTGAATTTTATACCTGGGCCTGAGCCCACCTGTCCTTAGTTACGTTTTCAGATTCCTCTCTGAGCTCCTACCACTCTGCTCCAAATCACGCTGCTGCCACGGTTTCATTTCCTTTAGAAATAGCACAAGCACCATCACCACCGGGAAACCATCAGAGGTCTCCTGTCGCAGGGACTCTAGGCTGTAACACGGGGCAGGGAGAGCTGGAAGTGAATGAAGGAAGAAGCTAGAAGGAGTTTTTCTGGTTGTTGCTTCAGATCCCATTATGGAAAATTCCTTTGGAGCCTATTGGTCATTATTTGTTGGTCTAAAAACAAACAAAAATACATATATATAGCTTTGAGCACCCACCTTTCATGCATATATGCAGCAAATATGTATAGAACCGTCATGTACTGTACCGTCAGGCCCTGTGCTAGTTCCTTCTACATAACTTATTGCATTCAATCCGCAACCAAATCCCCCTGGGAGGAGGGCAACTTGTATAGTCTCCTCCCCAGGAAACAGATTGGCTCTGGAGACAGAGATTATATTTTTTAAAATTTATTTACTTATTTATTTACTTGAGAGACAGTATAGAGGGAGAGGGAGAAGCAGACTCCCCGCTGAGCAGGGGGCCCGACCCTGGGATCGTGACCCCAGCCGAAGGCAGCCACTTAACCGACTGAGCCACCCAGGTGCCCTGGAGATTATATTTTTAATCAAGGTTTGCCTCTAACTAGCTGTGTGATTTGAGGACAATCATTTTAACCAGTGTGAGCCTCTGTTTCCTCCTCCATAATGTGAAAATAATTCCTTCTGCTCCCCGGAATTGTTCTGAGGCTGAAATGAGCTGATATCCCCAATCAGATCCATCATGGAAGAGACTGAGTTGCCCAGATTTAGGCAACGACACCAATGGTGGACTCTTCTGTGGCTGTTCTGTGGGAGCCCAGGAGGCCGGCCCACACCCCGCGGCAGGGTGAGGTTTCCTGTGCAGGGAATTGAATTTCCCGCTGTCAGTCATCCTGAGAGAAAGCTAAAGGGGGGTGAACACTCCCTCCCTCTCAGAAGCTATGCTCGGGGTTGGGGGAGGAGGAAGGCAGACAGACAGGTTTCCAAGGGTGGAGCGATCTGGGGCAGGTCCCAGGCCGGGGTGACTGGCCCTGGCTGTTGGGAGGCCAGCCAGCACAGAGCAGGTAGCCAGCCTGATCCAGACCCTTGGTGGGTCTGGGCTTGTGTAGTAATGAGAAGGCCCCGGACCCACTCTGAGGCTGAAAGAGCACAGAGAAGAGTGGTATCCTCACCCCTGCAGCCAGCAGAGGGTAGGACACCGGGAAGCCAGCCAGGCTTGCAAGTGAACGTCAAGCCTCCAGGTGCTGGTATGAGCAGGGACAGCAGCAGCCATGGCCAGCATCGTGTGGCCACCCGTTTCTAAAGAACAGAGGACACGGAGCAGTTAACACGGTGTCCACGGGTCTGGATTCTAGCTCCCCTGGCAAAAAGCTTAGAGCATCCAGAACTGACTGTGGATGCAAATAAGCACTCCTGAGAATTCTTGGACAAAACACTGGAGGGTAGCCTTTGAGAAAGACTTGATCTGGACAAGCAAATCCTCAGAAGTTGATATATTTGAGGCCATCAATGTGGGTGACATGATTCAAACTCCAAGGCGGGAAGCTGAGTAGACAGTTTATACATGTAAAGTGCTCAGCACAGAAGAGGTGAACGATAAGCCCAGCATCTTTCTCCTTATTCATCCCCATATAATGGAAAGGAAACTTTGGATGGAGGATACATTTGACTTGGAACAGATTTGTTCGCAAGTCTTGAGCCTTGCCGTGTCCTCCTAACATAGGGTAGGGGAGGGCAGATGAGTGACAATATTATTTAATTTATAGGCCAAAAATTACAACTCTCAGAAGGTTTTGACCATGCTTGAAGGTATCAAAGCACTTGCCTAGGGGCATGAAAACAGTAAACGTTTAATGATGGTCGCTGCAGTCGCACATTAGTCCTTCAGTGCATTCACTTCTCACCCCCTTGGTCTGAGGCCTATACTATTATCCTCCCCATCGTGTCAGCCAGGGCCCTAGCAGGAAATGGACCGTGTGCCCGGATTATTACTGAAGAGGGTCTAATGAAGGCCCTGCTGACAACACTGTGCCGAGCAGGGTGAAGGGAAAAGAAGCCATGAAGAAGCCCCCTAGGGACAGCCATAGCGGGGAGCCGCTGCCACCCGAGGTCAGGAGAGGAGATTCCAGAATCCAGCAAGGTCTGATGCTATGAGGGTGACTCTGGAGGAGCCGTGGCCTAGGACAACACAGCCTGCCAGGAAGGGAATAAGCCCCCTGACATCTCTTTCTTTCCACTGCCCCCACCACCACCGTGCCCCCATGTCCTGCCAGTGCCTCCCACTGGCCCAGTCCAACTGGAAGCCAGATGATACATTCCAAAAGGTATGTTTTTCAAGGCAGAGCAGAATGGCAAAGGATGGCAAGTGGGTCTGGCAGAGCATCAGAAAGTAGCTGACGCATGGTTTTAGAGATTAGGAAATGGAGACCTAGATTAAGTCATTCACTCAAGGTCATGAAGCAAGTAAAAGGTAGAGTAAAATTTAAGCCCACACAGTATGACTCCAGGTCCATGTTCTTAACCACTAAGACAGGCTTCCTTTAAAAGCTTACTAAGTATCCAGCACCTCTTTCTGCCTGCACCCTACCCAATCATTCTTCTGTTAACAGACTCCACCTTACTCCCACCCAAATTTCCCAGTCCTCTTGGAGCTAGGTGTGGCCGCCTGACTAAAGTTCAGGCCAAAGAATGTAAGTGAAATGATGTGCCCAGCTTTCAGGTTGTGCCCTCCGTTTTCCTTCTGTCTTTCCTATGGACTGGAATGCGGACGTGATGGTAGGGGCTGAAGCAGCCACCCTAAACTGTGTGGACGCAACACTTCAGGACATCAGAGCACAATGAAGCCACCATAGCAGCACGGGACTGCTTAGCTTATGCTCTAAGTGAAAGAGAAACTAACTTGTTTCTTGTTTAAGTCACTGTCATTTTAGCCTTTGTTATAGCAGCCAAGCCTGTATCCTCAATAATACAGAGACCAAGCACCGCCATGGCCAGGATGTGGCTCCGTCATTGTGCTTTGAGCAATACGACTGATAGAGACTGCTGGTGATCACCAATATAATTGTTCTTCCTGGCACATTACTAGACTACATTTCCCATCCTCCTTCGTCTAGGTGAGGCTGAGGGAC
Source organism: Neomonachus schauinslandi (assembly GCF_002201575.2). Classification (NCBI taxonomy): domain Eukaryota; kingdom Metazoa; phylum Chordata; class Mammalia; order Carnivora; family Phocidae; genus Neomonachus; species Neomonachus schauinslandi. The sequence goes on along the minus strand of NC_058413.1, from coordinate 73,397,956 downwards.
TAGTTCTCACTTTTGGAATATGAGAAGTGAGTATGTTACCTCCAGGTTGAGACAATTCAACAGTAGACTATAACGCAAGCAAGAAACACCACCTTGATCATGCTGAGCTGCAAACTCATCTCATATCTAAGGAGGGCAAGGGGGTAGGCTGGTAAACATTTAAGTTATTATTTTAAAGAAGTTACACAAATGTTATCATTTATTCTAATAGAGCCCATATACATCCTGCTTGAATGAGGAAGATAAGAGTTACATAACTAAACTCCTTCTCACGGTGTACCGGCCCTCAGTGGAGTTAGCCCTGGTGGCTCCCAAGAATGCTATGTTCAAGAGCACTCCTTTCAGGACTCGCGGGGAAGTTCACAGGGTCTGAGCACAGACAGCAGCAACTGAGCTTACTGAGGCATGCCAGAGGGTCAAGCAAGCCCAGAGGACAACAGATTAGGAAAAGTGAAGGGAACATGGGACCTGTCTGCTTTGGGATGGTGGGAGGGGATTTGCCTCCCATTCTTGCTAACGTCCAAATTTTCTAAAATAAGCATGTGTTACTTTTATACTGAAAAATGGTTTTAAAACTTTGACTTTTAAGAAAGGTAGAAAATAAACTGGATAAGCTAAAGAAGGAACAAAGGAGAGAGCTATAGGGCACAAGTCAAAGGATTCAGTCCCCAAGGCATGGTTATAACAAGCAGAGGGGCCAATCTTAGAGATATGTACCTGAGAAGACAAAGCATCCCAAGGATGACCCTCATTCACTCATTCAACAAGCATTTACTGAAACCAGGCCCTATGTGGCAGCTAGATTTACAAAGAAAGAAGTGGCCACCATTTAGTGCAGTAGCTCACAACCTTGGCTACACACTGGAATAACTTGAAATTTTTCTTTTTTTATTTTATTTATTTTTTAAGTAGGCTCCATGCCCAGTGACACAACCCCGAGATCAAGACCTAAGCTGAAATCAAGAGTCAGACGCTAAACCACCTAAGCTACCCAGGCACATTGGAAATGTGATTTTGAAAAAGCACACTGCTAAAACACTGATGTTTGGGGCCACTGCAGAAATTCTGGTGTAATCGGTCAGGGTGAAGGCTTGGTCTCAGGACTTTTAATGTGCAGAGTGGACAACCACCAGGAGGATGTGACACATGGGCTTAGTGTTGAAAGAGGGGTAGGAGAAAAGGACAAGAGGGAAGGAGAGCATGCAGGCACAGGAAACAGAGCTGAATCTGGAGGACTGCCCCTGGCTCAAATATAACTAGAAAGTTAGAGCGGGTGGGGGTGATGCAGGTCATGGAGGTCCTCCCTTGCCTAATCAAGTACCTATCCTCCAGGTTGGGGGGGGGCTGTTAATCAAAGCTACTAGACAGGGGCAGACATGGTCACATCTGGGTTCATCTCAACTCTCCAGGCATTCCTTCTTACCCGCTCAGATGGCTAGCACTTCTGCCCATGGATGGGACTACAGAAAGGCAACGAAGAGGTGGGGGCTTTGCCTCCTCAGAAAATGGCACCGCGACAGAGAGAGGGCTTATTTCTGGATTCTCCATCATAGGCAGCCTTCAATACGGCACTCATCTAGAGAGAGACTCTTGTCTCTATTGCCTTTCCAAAACCCCCTTTTTTTGTAACTTAAATTTCATTACACGATCTTGCTGCAACACTGAGAATAAACCCACTAAGGGGCCAGTGTAGTTCATTTGGAGACGTAGATAAAAATTTGGAGGTGAAACTGACCACCATTCATGCCACAGGAAAGTAGTAGGGTTGTCACCAAAGCCCTCAGATGGAAAATCATTCCACGTGCTGCTTCAGGGACAAATTACTAAATAATTCAATTGACCTGATCACCATCCCTGAGCATCTGTTTTTGTAGCCCAGGTAAGTTGCAGAGAAATTTCTAGAAATAAAAATGGTATTGGTTAATCGGTGGGACAATTGTTAAGAGCCATTCTATCCTTCATGCACAGGAAATTAGTACTTTTCAAATTAATAATAATAATAATAATAATAACAACAGCAGCAAGCACTTCCTGAAGACCTGCACCTGGTACTAGGGCTTCACAGACACCATCTACAACATCCACGCAAGGTCTCCATTTGGGTTGAGGAGATAACTGAGGCTCAGAGCAGTTTAGTCGCCTGCCCAAGGTCACAAGGAAGTGCAATGACAGAATTCAAACTAAGTTTTTGTTTGTTTGTTTTTTGGGGGGGGAGGGGCAGAGGGAGAGCGAATCCCAAGCAGATTCCACACCCAGCAGGGAGCCCAACTCAGACTGATCTTACTACCCTGAGACCATGACCTGAGCTGAAATCAAGAGCTGGATGCTTTAACTGACTGAGCCACACAGGCGCCCCTCAAACTAAGTTTTTATGGTGTCCCTCTACCTCTTCTTCAGGTCCCTAATGTTCTGGCCAGGGGTTGATTCTGTGTTCTTCTGTGTTCCAGAAAGAATGGCTGCTTGACAAGCTCATCAACTGCTGTAAGAGGCATTTTTCCCACTGTGCTTCTAAGAAAAGCACCAAAAACTATCATGACTCTTTCCAAGGGAGAAATGCCAGCTTCCTCTTTGATCTGAGCAGCATGGAAACAATGCAGTCCCATCCAGTGAGCGGCTCTGTCAGGGAGAGAATACCCCTTTGGAGACAGCATGCACGCGAACAGCATGGCACATGAATATAAAGAATAAATACCCATAGCTATGGGCCTCCTCCAGCTTATGGCTCCTCGCAGCATCTGGATGACACCTGAGAGGTCACCTGGCACAACCCCAGCTTCTCAAAGATGAGAAAACAGGCTAGTTACCAAATCTATTAAGGATGATGAAGCAGTGAGAACCCTGGTGTCAGGCTGCCAGACTTGTGTTTTCAGAGCCCAAGAGGGAACCCCACGGTTCCTGTAATGCTCTCATCTCCTCATGAGAAACTGGGCATTTCCCACAGGGGTACTGAAGAGAAAGAAGATTGCTTGCTTATTCTCTACCACTAAGTGGAAGGGCTGCCCCTATTTATCAGTGCCTCGGCACTGAGGGCAGCCCAGTCTGTTGCTCCCGGAAGTAGTTATGGAAATGAAAGAAGGTCAAACACCTGGGCCTCTCTGGTACCTAAACCATTCTGTGAATGCAAACCAAATTTAGGAGTTACACAGGCAGCTTCTCAGAGCAAGGAATGCTCAGCCTGCCACTGCTTATGCTTATCTCTAATTTAAGAGAACCAAATCGCTTCTGTCACAGTGTGGAGAGCCAACGGTGGCGTCACCAATGCACAATTACACACGAGTGGAGCAGATCACCAAGAATCTGCCCTCTTAATAAATCGCTTCCTGCAAAGCTATGGTTTAGATGGCATTTTCATTTCATAAAAGGAGTCACTATAGTGAGCCTTTAAAAGCTAGTTTGGGTTATGCATTTAACCTATGATTCCATTTACAGCGACTGGGTTGCCTCACAACTTGTCAGAAACACAGCTTCCGAACAAAACACGCACTGTCTCCTGCCTCAGACTGCCATCCTTGATCCAGACCTATTTTGAGTGCCGGGCTCAGGGAAATGAATGGAAGTCATTGCTGAGGTGGGATTTTACTTCAGGTGGAGTGGGGATGTGGTAAGGACATACAACCCAGGAGGAGAGGCTGACAGAAACAAGGCTGAGAATGCTACTGTGGATCAACATTTTTCAACAGCTATCATTCCAGGCTAGGAAGGCAAGATTTTCAAGCTGGTGATAAGAGAACAGCAAGGACAGATTTGACAGCCCAGATCGTTAGCACCTAAACTAAACCGGAAAGTGAGGGGGGGGGGGGGAAAGAAAGAAAAAGAAACCAACCAGTGAGCCACCGAAGTGAGACTGGGTGGCAGGAATATTCAGAGGGATCCTGACAATGCAAATTTCCTTCCCTCCGCACAAGGAAGTCTGTCTGTGGCAGGAGTGTGGCAGTTCACCCACCACAAATCTACGCTTACAGGGGCAGGCTCCACATAGGCGGATGAAATGCCCTATTCCCAGACACCTATAGGCTGGATGAGGAGCAGAAACCAGGGAGGAACGCAGCTCCCAGGTGGTGACCAGACCACCGTTTGGGGCCCTCGACTTGGTTAAATTCAGGTATGGACGACCCTCACGATGTCCTTCTCGGGCAAAGCACTTAGCTAGGCAGAGCCAGCCACCGGCGCGTCCTTCCAGGCAGGATGAGTCCGGCTGCTTCCAGAAGCCCCAGGCCGGGAAGTTTGCTGTCCCTTGCTCCTCGGAGCAGCACCATCGACCTGGACACACACACACACACACACACACACACACACGCCACATCTGACACTTTCCCCGCCACCCCAAAGCACACGCACCGAGAAAAGGCCGGTTTCCGCCGCGAAAGGAACATGACCCCGGGGAAGTGTCCCCTGCCCCCTTCCCTCCTCCCCTGCGGCGGATTGTGTCTCGGCGCCCCCAGACTCGAGGGTCTCGGGCGGAATTCCGAGAAGAAAAGGCAAAAGGGCTAGACTTACCTAACTCCTCCAGACTGTAGGGCGCGGGCGAGGCTTCCACGAACTCACTGTCTGGAGGAAGAAAAAAAAGCAGAAAACAAAAACAGAATCGCAATCATTCAAGGCAAATCGATCAAGCATCTGTTACCGCGCAGGTCCCTTAGAAAAGCGCGGGTTTCTCTCTCCCAGAGATGGGAGTCCGTGAACCCGGGGGCCAGGCGGGGTTCGGGACACCCGATCCAAGGCGGGTAAGAAATTGCCAAAGAAACTTGCGCGGACAATTCGGGCCGGGGACCGAGCGTCTCCCAGGCTCCGGGCAGGTGCGCGCCAACTTTCCGCGGCTACGACCCCGCGGGTCCCCGGGCCGGGCGCAGCCGGGCCGCGACCTCATCCTCTGCCCTCAGCCCGCGGGGTGCATCGCTGCGTCCGCCCGGCCTCGCGTCGACGCCCCAGCGCCGAGAAGCCCCAAAGTTTCGCGGCGGGTCCCGGAGGCCCGCGGGCGCGCGGCAGTGGCGGCGGCGAGCTCCCCGCGCCCACCAGGCCGGGGGCCCCGCGCGCATCCCCGCCGCCGGTTGCTAGGCGACCGCGGCCGTCACGCTCGGCAGCGGCGCGCGCGCTGCCTCCCAACTCCCTGTTAGAGGGTGTCCTCCCCCGCCCCCACCCCCCTGACCATTTATTAAAAACTGGAGCGTAACCAGTTCTAAAACGATTCCTGCCTTCTTGTATGACGTCTGCCCTACTCCGATGCTTGGAAAATCGTTTGTTCCGGGCTCCTCCTGGGGAGATGCAGGATTTTCAGAGATTCCATCTGTCTTGCACCAGGCGAGCAGGAGCTTCGAGTGCCCTCAACCCCCTCCTTCTTTTTGAACCTGAATTCTAACTGCAGCCCAAGCAATATTTCCTCCCCCTAAGAGACCACCTAGTTCAAACAGCGAAGGTAGTATGTCTCCATTTCACGGGTAGGAAAACTGAGCCTCCGAAGTTAAATAACTTAGGGATAGGACTGCCCAGCACTGTGATTGTGTGTGTGTGTGTGTGTGTGTGTGTGTGAGAGAGAGAGAGAGAGAGAGAGAGAGAGACTGTCTGAGGAGAGCAGAGCAGTGCTCCTCCTACTACATAAAGAGTTGAGTGGTTTCAAATACAGGATGTAGATAACAGAAGTTATGATCCAGGTCCTGAAGTAATTCATAGTAGATTGCGGGAACTTCCCTTTCTGGGCCCTCGGCCTGAGTAACTTGGGCAGATGCAGTTTGTGTTTTCCCCCAGGACTGACTGACTGCTCTGCCTGGGACAGCTCTGGGCTTTAGGGATGTGCTTGGAAGCCAGGAGGAGTCAAGAGGAAGGAAGGAGTAAACCTGGGAAATGGTTGTCCCTTCTCCGTCCTTGTCCTTGGAGACTAACAGTGGGAGTCGACAGTCTGGGCAACCTCTGGGGAGCCGTCTGGTCTCAGAGCGACCAGATCACCAGCTGCAGCAGCCTGAGGGCCCCTGGATCTGTGCCAGTGAGCTCCAATTCTGTAAACACTCAGCCATCTCTGGGTTTTCCACTGTCAGCTTTGGGTTTACAAATTACCTGGGAGGACAGAATGAAGCCACTGTGGCCAGCCATTGCTCAAGGAGGCATGCCGGGAAGGCAGGGCGGGCCTTCATCCCTGAACCGCCTAGCCTATCTGTCCTTTTCTTTTTTCCCACTCCTGACAATCGGAGCTCCCAAATCCAAGAGGTGAATGTGCTGGGTGAATGTTTGCAGGTGTCACTCCATCCTCTCCCACGTCCTAGAATCCTCCCATTTGCCCTCAGGAATTCATGGTTCATCACCAGAACAATCCCCCATATCTTCAGCCTCTTCTCTGTTTCATTCAATTTCTTACTCTGATCCAAACCTGACTCTCCCTGAATACAACAGACCGTGTTACCCACCACCTCTACTTACTGCAGCCATGTCCAGACTCTTGGGTTATTCCACCTCATTCCTTGAAGATATGGGCACTTGGATTACTGTCACTTTCCCCAATACTATTTCTGTGTATTTCTAATTTCTGCATCTACATAGTGGATTCTTCTCATACTCTGGTCTCTCACCTCTTCACATTGTCTCCTTTCCTTGCCCTCCTCCAACTATCCCAGCTCCCTGCTCTCACAGTGACACCATCTATAATCTCAATGTCAAGTATTCTACTCTCCACCCACCTCCTACCTTTCCAGTCTACTGTTATCTTAATCCAATGTCTCTTTGACCATTGCAGCACCTATGATTTGCTTATGCCATGACCTTTTCTCTGTCCCTTATTCTCCTCAGGACCTCTCTTCCTCCTTTATGCACCTTAGTTTCTGGGTTCGTTATTATCTTTTCTCTTTTACATACACCTTCAGATTCATCTTCCCCCACCCCCTCTCTCCATACTACTTACACCTCAGATTCATCTCCTACCACCCCCTCTCTCCATACCACCTACCTGGAAAAACCACAACACTGATAAAATCTGATTCTCCGCTTTCTATCTGTCAGCACTCGGCTAAACACGATTGGAGAAGCACAGCATCATGCCTTATTTCCAGTTCATGATTGCTGACCTCAAGTGGGCCTGTGTACAGCCCAGCCGTCCCTCTCCATTTGCCTGCACTACTTCTCCTTCTCCTCTCCTGTTACTATGGGTGAACCATCTCTGCTCCATCTAAGGACACATCCTCCTTTGTGGATCAGATCCTGTCCCTTCTCATGTGGCTTTTCCCCCTTCCTACCTAAATTACTGTTTTCCTCTGTCCTAGAGCATTCCCATCACTATACAGAAATCCTACTATGTTCACTCTTCCTTGACGCCACTTCCCTCCCCAACTGCCGCCCCCAATTCTCAGCTGCCCTCTACAACAAAACTCATCAAAAGAATTGTCTACGCTCCTTGTATCCACTTCTTTCTTTTGCTCTTAAAGGCAAACAAGTTTCTAGTTCACCACTCTTCCAAAGTAGCTCTTGCCATGGTCAAGACTGCCTTTGCCATTGCCACTTCCAATGGTCAGTTCTTGGTCCCAATAGTAGCTTTTGATCCACTGATCGCATGTGTGGATGCACTCAGGTGACTCCATCCCCATCTTAATGAGAAGCAATTAGTCTTTGTGTTCTAAGAGGGATGATCTATGGAGGACCTTGGTTCTGATGTCAGTTCTGCTACTGGTTAGTAATTTAGTTTCTGCAAGGTTTAGTTCCTCTAATAATGGAAATAATAATCACACCCAACTCATAAGGTTATGTGGTCAGAGTGCAATAAATTAATGCACTTAGAGCCCCCAGAAGAGACAGTGTCACATTGTGAAAATTAGGTAATATATTAGTCATCTTTGGATGGCAAGCTCTTTTACAGCTGAGAAAAATGGGCTCTTTTCTTACTTTCAACAACTTTGAGTTGCTGCAGAGTATGCTTCAAATTAAGGGCAAGGTCACATTGCCCTGACTTTTAGTTGTGTTCTGAGTTGGCTTGTAGCTTGGTTAGATGGAGGTGGGAGAAGGTTTTCCCCAGGGAAAGAGCAAAATAAATGTTCTACTTGGCGGTTAGGTTCTGGAACCTGCCAAACTCTTCTGCCTCACAACGCATCCCCTTCAATTTGTTCCTATAGATGGATGCCTTATAAGCCAAGAAGTTTCCTTACAGCACTTCAGTTATTTGAATTTCCTAATCACTCGAAGGTTAATGAGAAAATATGTTTCTCGTTTTGGTATTTGCCGTTGAAAAAAAATATATATATATGATTCCAATTTCCTATCTTAGGAAGCAGAGCAGAGCAGACAATAATATTTCCTGTTACTCAAACAAACATTTATGGGGAATTGACCATGCTTCCAAGACTGCGCTCAGCGCTGCGGTTGCAAAGGCTCCCGCCTTCCCGTCACTTCCCATCTAATAAGGGATCGGATCCATGACAGAGGATCTTACGGAACCTCAGTCCGTGTCCAAAGTGCCTATGTCTGCTTGACTTTCATAGGCCTCTTATAAAGAAATGATTCTGCCAAACGGTCACTGATCTATAAAGGACAGTTGCCCGAACTTACAGGTTGGAAGCTCAGCTCTGTCGATTTTTAGAAGGCACTCTCAGGGATGTTACTAAACCTCTGAGAACCTTGGTGTCCTGACATTCCACTGGATAGTCAGAAGCAAACCGGTAAAGTCTGGGACAGGTGCATAGTAAATGTGCCTTTCTCTCCAACTTAGAGGGCCCAACCGTGCTGGGTCCCCTCTTTTGACTGTTCTAGTAGGAGAGCGATCCTCATGCACCATGGTTATCTGCAGACAGGAAGACAAAGTTCCTCCTCCTATTTCTAGGGCAGCACTTACTAGAGAGAGGGACATGTGGGGAGAAATTGGCAAGGAGGAAATATTCCTGGGACTCAGGTTTTCCATAGAAACAGATTACAGAAGGGGCTAAGATCTAATGTCCACTCTTACTATTGCTTGCTACATCATGAGTTGAATGGGTTTTGGGAGCTAGCCTGGGAACCCAGGCCCTAGCTTTAATATTCATATGAATATATATTCATATATATATAAATTATACTAATAATACTAAATTATACTAATAATATATGTCCAAGTAAAGGAAAAACTACTCAGTACAGATGAGTATAAACTAAAAAATGAATTCCTCTTTCCCATCCTATCCCGGTCTCCATCCCCAGACTGACATACCATCCACAGCTTCTTGTGTGTCCTGGGAGAGAATTTTTTAGGCATATTCAAATGTATATATGAATTGTTTAAACAAGTTACATATCATACTACAGATTCCAAATTCAAGGCAATAAATGTCTAAGTGAAGTTTCGGTCCAACTCCAGTCATAAGCTGGGATGTGACTATTCTCTGCTTAGTAGGGAAAGAGAGTGTACAAAAACCAGAGGAAAAAAAGGTCTTGTCTACCAGCAGAAAACAGTAAAATTTTGAACAAAATGTAGACATTGGAAGGATGATAGTTCAGTTATCTGGAAAGCTCCATTAGAACCCTCATTCTTTGGTGAATGAAGTATGGTCATATAGCAACATTGGCTCTAACTCTAGGATCTAAGGAATTCTTAGCTCCATCTCTCAAGCCAAGAGCACACTGCAGATGCTTTTGGGGTGGCTAGAATAGTGCTCTGAGCACAATGCCCATCACTAATACCCTGCTGAGTGGGCAGGAGCTGCACCGTGGCCAGGCTATGCCCACTGCAGTCTGGGAATCCCATCATCCTCTGGCTAACTCTGCCCACAGGTGGCAGGGCCTGCTTTGACTGTTGGCTCTGCTTGGGAGGAAAGGCCACAGACTGCACCCCTGTTGTTTTCTCCGGCTGCTCTGACTCTGGGGTCCCAGGGGCTATACAACTCCTGGGTCATTGGAGAAGAGGAGGAGATGAGAGTCTCATACAGGTACAGCTTCTTCCTCCAAGAAATGGGCAAGGGGCTAAATGCCACATGGGGAGACTTATTTGCAGCTAAAGTATGTTATCAATTCCCTTTGCAAGAAAGAGCTGCGCAAGTTCCATAATAACAAGTTTGAACAATAGCCAGAGGCCGCTCAGATCTGTCCACAGCCTTCCCAACTCCAGCCCCTGGAAGGACACCAATTTCAAGAACGAAAGACAGAAAGAAGTGGGTTGAGCCCTCCCTCTGCCTTCTCCTCACTGGCATTGCCCTTTGCTCGTCTTCTCGGCAGGAGCCTTCTGTCTCTTGGAAGCCCTCTGCTAGTTAACGGCAGAGCAGCCAAGAAGCAATGCCCGCCCTCCTCCCCCCCTTCTCCCTGGGGAGCGTGGGCAGGACTGATTTAGGAGGGAAGAGTGGGGCCGTGGCTGCCTGAGCACAGCATGACTCTCTTCTGTTATCCAGTCTCTTATCTGTGTCCTCTTAGGACAGACCAACCAAGGACAAATGTATGCCCACCCATAAGGTTTCGTCAGGAAGAAATTTGCACTTAATTGGTCACGGCATTAGCTCCAGGGCTGAATCGGCCCAAAAGACATCTCCCCTCCTCCTAGGATTTAATACATGTATATATATTTAATATATGTATATGTATATAAATATATATGCATTTTTAGCACAACCAACTTCTTTATAATTCTTAATGAGACGGAGGAAGAAAACATAGTTGTTTTATTTCCCTTAAATGAAAATAAAAACCTCAGGTAACTGTGTTAAGTGTTTTATAGCTTCCAGAAGAAAGAAACGGGTTCTACGGGAAGAGTAGTTAACTAGTAGTTAACTATCTTGCACCTGAGAAAAAGTCATTATCTTTAGCAGAAACAATAGAAGTGGTAGGATACTAAGTCTGCCAGGAAGTCAAGGATTCATTTTGGTAAAGATGTTAAATTAGTTCTCCGAGAAAGCCGAATGCCAATGCAGTAGGCGCTACTAAACAAATCGTATCCATCCAGCCCTCCAGGATTCCTATTGCTAAGTATGGAACAGAGATGGAGACTTAAAAGACTCCTCACTCAACATCATATCAAAGGAAATAAACTCTGGCTGAGCCGAGAAGCTACTGGGAGGTGTATGTGGATATGAATCAGAATAAAGAACCATTCCAAAAATACACACAGAAAAAGGTCCCTGCAGAGGAAAATCCTACACTTCCAACTCGCACTCAGTCGGATCTATTGAGTGAAATCAGACAAAATACCCTGTGTTAAGATTAAGGGTGATGGGGGGGGAACATTTGCTGCAATTGAAGTCTCTGACCAAACCATTAAGAAAGAAACCCATCGGATGCATGTGAGTCTCTGATGAGACGTGGAGACCCGCCCCATCTCGAATTTTCCACCTGAGTTTCCTGGACTGAGGCCTGAGAGGAACTCTCTTCTTTCGAAGACTGCAAATAGCCCGCTTGGCCTGTGCAGGGCCTGTCTTCTTTCACCTTGGAATGGTTTTTCCCAGAAGCTATAGCCCTAGCAATGACATATCATAGGTGCTAGACGGAGGAGCGGAAGCCAGGGCCCTCGTTTTGCCACTAGTCTTTGGTAAGTCTCCAAACCTGCCAGACTGTGAGCTCCTCTGGGAAATGTAAAATGAAACAACATTGATGGAACTTGTTAAAACAAACGCCAATAGAGAGGATTGTGGGTAACAGATTCCATTGTGTTAGTCACCATATGCAAGGGGAATAGGCAAAAAAGAATCAAGGCTCACAGAAAGGTTGAGATGCCAGATGGTGTTATCCTTTGAAACCGACAGACAGGGGGCACCTGGGCGGCCCCGTCAGTTAGGGGACCGACTCTTGGTTTCGGCTCAGATCCCGATTCAGGGTTGTGGGATCGAGCCCCACGTCGGGCTCCGCAGACAGTCTGCTTGCAGATTCTCTCCCTCTGCCCCTCCCCCCACTCTCTCTCTCTCTCAAATAAATAAATCGTGAAAGAAAGAAAAGAAACCAACAGACAAGGAAGTAGAATGGACACGGCATAGCCTGGCAATAGAAAGACCTGAGTTCGAATGCGAGCTGGGCCGGCATTTGCTGTATGAGCTTGCCTCCCCAAGGCTCGGTGTCCTCATCTGCAAAATGGGGATATGTAATAACGCCTTGATGGGATTTCAGTGAGAATTTACATGAAATCAAATAACATCAGTGGCAGTGCTGGACACACACGCCATCCCCAGAAAAAGTTCCTCCTTTCCTTCCTGACTGATGTTAACACTGTCCCTGACCTTGAGGGAGACCAGAAGGCAAATCTGCTCCTTCCTGTTTTTGTACCTGTGAGGGGGGGCAGCGCCATGGCATTTCTACCACGCTCCTGACCTCTCCTCCTGCCAGGTGTGGGTTCTCGAATTTCCTGCCTCTCTCCGTAAGCAGATTGAGTCCCCTGGGAAGAATGGAGGACAGCAGGATTCCCAGAGAGCTGCTGTGAGCACATCTGGAACAGGAAGAAGTGGTGTGGGGGTTCACTAAGAAAGGCAGCAGGGGCTGCCTCTCCTGCACCAAACCCCCACACGTGCGATGAGGCAGCTGGCTAATCGAAGGAGCTGCCGGATCGGCTGGTGACATCACAGAAACAAAGCTCTGGCCAAACCCTGGCCCCCCTTCTGTTGGATGTGTCAGGCACTGTGGACAATTCCATTTGGAAAATATGTTCCAGACCTTTACAATAAATTTGAAAAACCACCCGCCCAGGTCCTGGAGGGTGTCTTTAGGAGTGTAGGAAGCAAGAGTGGCGGAGGGACTTTCCTCCAGAAACTCCATTTCACCCCCAGACATCCTGGGCTCTCCTTGCCAGCTTCCTGGAGGCTGTCCCTCTCTAATGGCAGCCTGAGATGCCCCGAGGATAACACAGAGGCAGATGTGGTGTGGATCTGGCCCTGCCTCCAGGGCGATGACTCACCAGGATGACGGAGCCTCCCTGGCAGATAGCACAGTTCTCAGAGGACTCCATGAAGCCAAGAACAAAACCCCAAGGCTCGGACACCTCCAGGACTTTCCCTGGGACTTCACTAGAAATGGAAACTCTCTTAGCCCATGCTGGGTCTCAGAAATGGAGCTGCCGGTACCAGCCAGTGGTGGGAGAGCTGGGACAGGGCTCAGGGCATGGAGGAAAGATGCTCAGAAGCAGGTGGCATTACCTCGGGTGGCAGTAGGAGGGTCTTGGATGATAATCCACACATTGCAACAGCACTGTTGATTTTCTGGCCCTGCTCCCGGCCCTGCTCCAGGCCAGGGCTCTTTTCTACTATGACAAAGAAATAACCAGCAATAAAAATCTGTAATTGGCCCACTGGAGTCTTAAACCGAGAAAGCAGAGTGGGGAGTGTTGGAGGGTAACGTGAGGGGCAATAGCCTATTGTGCCTTGGGGTGAGGCAGATCTAAGTTCAAATACCCACTCTGCCATTCAGCAGCCGAATGACCTTGTGCAAGCCTCGTGTCAGCCTCTTGGCAATCAGTTTCATTTATAAAATGAGAATAAGGCTGTATGAATGAATTGAGATCATCTATACAAAAAAGGCTCAGCATAAGGTCTGGTACAATGTATAAATGACTGGTTTGTTTTGTTTTTTGGGTTTTTTTTGTTTTTGTTTTTGGGTTTTTTTTGACCATTACTCCAAATCTGACTTAGCTTTGGCCCAGCAGGGCTTCTCCATTATTTCTGAGCACAAGTTCCCATTTTGGTCCCCTCTCTAGTCCTCTTGGGACCTGAGCCCTTTCCCTGAGCCCCAGCCCAGGCTTCTGAGAACCACCCTACTACCAGCTGCCCAAAAGGATTTCCAAGATTCCGCTACATTGATTCTTTGTCATGGTGCTTCACCCACATACCACCGTGCTACCATGCTGTGTCTTGGACACCTCCATCATCACCTACTGATTGTGTGGACAGGGACCACATATCGTGGTACCTGTCACCCACTAGAGCTAAGCTCCTCCAGCAGCCCCAGAAGCTTATCCCTTATCTGAGAACAGGGACTCCCCATTAGGCAGATCTAGGACACAGGTCCCCTTCCTACTAGCCAGCCAAGCCCCGAAGACGGTAGATACAAGACAGGGTGAACTCATGGGGGGATGCAGTGGTTTGCGGAATTGGTCACAATAAGCAGTTTTTAGCCACCAGTTTGTCACAGCGATACTAAAAGCTTCTAAAATTCTATGATGGGGGCTTCTATCACTTAGGTTATAAAAGCACCAGTAGACAAAGCACACCTACTTCCTTTCTCTCCTCTGCCTGCAGACTTTGGCAAACCAACCTGGAGCCGGGAAGGAAATGCTAGGGGTGTGCTGAACATCCCGGGAAGTGACGTGCTGGGGCCAAGGGGCCTTTGTGCAGAGTCCAGTTGGGTTAGCACCATTGAAGATGGCTCTCAGGGAAGGTAGAGATACCCAGGGGACGTGGTCCTGCCCACAGTTCACTCATGGAGGCACCCAGCCAGCCCGCCGGTAAATATACATGCATCAACAATTTGCCAGGCTGCTTGTGAAAAGGATGCAGAGGTGAATAAAGTGAGACTCTGCCTCAAGAAGCCCACAGACTGTCCAGGATAGGGACCATCACGACACAGTGGGATAGGCACTATGACCCAGGAATCTGTTAGTTCTGAGGTAGCGCTGGGGTTGGGCCTCCCCTTCTGACCCGGGTAGGGTGGGAGGCGGAGCAGGAGGAGACCCTAGAATAGATGATGTCAGCTGAAGCTTCAGGGATGGGTGGGAACCTGCCGAGCAGAAGGCAAGTAGTAGGAACCACCCATGCAGAGCTCCCAGTATGTGCGAGCGGGATGTATCCAAGGTTCCAGAGGCGATCAGTACAGCAATGGAGGGGGTTTGTGTTTAGTAGTGAACAGCAGGAGATGGGTCTAGAGAGGCAGGCAGAGGTCTGATCAGGAAGGGCTGTGTGCTGAGCTAAGGAGGTTCCACTATATTCCATGAGTGGCGAGGAAATACTGGCATAAGAACCTCTAAAAAGTGGCAAGGGGGTCGGCGTGACAGGGACAGGAGAGAACAACTGTTGCCTTTTGGCTGAGCTCATCCAAGTTTTCTCAAAGTGCCGACCTTCCCCATGGGCAATTCCCCATTGCGAGCCGTAGCCTTGGCTGGAGATGTACCCTGGTGCAGTGCCGTGTAAGTGACCCCACTTTAGAGATGGGGCACAGCAGAGGGTGGCCTAGTGATCTCCATGCCTATCTTGCTCTCTTGTGTTCCCAGTGCTTGGCACATAGTAGGTGCTCAGTATTGGTTGAACGAATGAGTGAATGAATGAGCCACAATGGGAGGCATAAACTTATTCAAACCCTCATGTGGATGCATTAACCTCAGTGGCCTTTATCTCCCTAGCCACAGCATGGCTACTGCGACCAAAGTAGATTTCCATTAGATTTGGGGGATGGTGGAGGGGTGGACTCTTAGACCTGAAAGAGACCCACAGCTCCGTATGAGGGTTATGGTTCTTACATTTGTATGAATGTTGTATGAACTATGAAAGTAACAACATCCCTATCACTTCACACTGAGCTGTATTAATCAGATGCTACGCTAGGAAAAGGAAGGGACGGTGAGCTGACCTACTCTGTTTATACCGGTTGTATTCTCAATGCCACTTGAGTGTAAGTGACCCCACTTTAGAGATAGGGCACAGCAGAGGGTGGCCTAAGTGATTGCAGGGCTATTGAGAGGAGATGAGACAAGATAAGCAGGAATACAGGGGTGTCTGGGGGGCTCTGTTGGAAGCATCCCACTCTTGATTTCAGCTCAGGTCATGATCTCAGGTTCCTGACTTCGAGCCCCGCCTTGGGCTCCACGCTCAGCAGGGAGTCTGCTTGAGATTCTCTCTCTCCCTCTGCCTTTGCCCCTCCTCCCACTCGCACAAGCTCTCTCTAAATAAATAAATAAATAAATAAATCTTTAAAAAAAAAGATAAATAGGAATACAGTGCCTGACACGTGTTAGGTGCTCAGAGGTGTATGATGAAACTCCTACCCGGCTAGGGTAAAGGCTCCGTAAATGACAGCTTGAATAACTCATGGTCCTTATCAGAGCCCTACAAAATAGGCATTCTTACTCTCGTGTTAGAGCTGAGAAAATGATAAGCTCTCTCCGGCCATGTAGCTTGCAAGGAGGAAATTTAGGATCTGAACCCAGATCTGCCTAACTCCAAAGTCCACTCCTCTCCTCTCTACCTGGCTGCTTTTAAAAAGACAAACAGCACGGGGCACGTACTGAGCACAGCTGGGTTGACACAGTGCGTGCAGGAGTTGAAGAGTACCACGTGTATCAGGGACATCAAAAGCAGCCATACCCCCTCTGGTGTTGGCAAAGTGATGAATTCCAGCATGAGACAACCAGGTTCCTTCCTCCAGGGGCCATGTTTCACCAAGGTCCATACTTCCAGTGGACCCTCTTGTCTGTGCAGCTCTCGAATCAAATGGAATCTCCTGAAATAAATAATGAGCACAAAAAAGGGAGATGAATTACCCACTGATGCGCTCCTGGGAAGGAGAAGCTTTCTGGGAGGAAAGTAGTCATTTCCAGTTCATTATGTTTCTTTAGCATGCAAACATTTTTGTCAAGATTTGTGCACGGCCTGAGTGTGAGATCTTCCAGGACGCTGCTCGAGTCCACAAATCATGGTTCCCTCCCAATTCAGTTAACAGATGTTTGTGGAACAACTACCACATGCCAGGCTTTGAGCAAAGAACTTAGTGTGTTGAGTTCTGCACGGTTTATAGACTTCTAGAATTTTAGGGTAGGATACAGTAGAATCTCAGGTTCATAAAAATAAATAGGTATCTACTTCTATATATGCCTAAAGCACAGATTGGAAAATTTTGGACTAGAAACCTGGAAGTAACTCCTAAGGCATTAGAATTATGAGTGCTTTTTCTTTTCTTTGGAATTTTCTACATTTTCCACAATAAACATGCATTACTCTTACAGTCTGAAAAAGGTATACAATAAATATTATTTGAAGGAAAAATAGCAGTGCCAAGAAGGACCATGGAGGCCGATTTTCCATTTCCCCCTTGAACACCGTGATAGAAAGTCACATATCATGAGGGTTCTGGGCTTTCATAAAAAGGTCTCTTCACCGGCTGCCTCAGAGAAGTCCAGCCTGGGCAAGCTCTACCTGTATCTGGGAAGGTTACAGCTCCCTGCCAATCTCTGGCTTACATTTCAGAGATTTTCATAAAAGCTCTGCATGCAGCAGGTTCTCAAATGGACATGGCTGAATAATTGAACATGACTGATTGACTTAATCTAGGAATGCAGCAAGTGGGATATCTACCACGTCAGAAATCCAGTCAGCCTAATTAGGATGGGCACCGATTATCATTTGTTGTAATCAGACCAGCTGGCTTGATTTGGTCTCTAGAACACTGTGGAAAGTTGCCCTGCAGGTTCCCGCACTGCCTACCCGACTGCAGACATTGCCTTGTTTGCCTTTTGGCTGTCTGCCTAGAAAAGTCTGGTACTCCTGGGAATTGCAGCGAAGACCTAAAAATCTCTCCTAAAACACCAGGAGGTACCAAAGATTGTACTATACTTTATTGGGCACTGGCTCACTAGGGATTGGTTTTCTATCCAAGCACCCAAAAGTCTTAGAAGGGAATCCTAGATCAGAGGGGATTAGCACAATGCCAGAGTAAAAACATTGGACTTATCAATAAATCTGGATTTTAGCCCCCTGGCTCGGGCACTACTGGGTGATTCTCGGCAAACCACTTACTCTCTCTGACTTAATTTCCTCAACTGTAAATGAAGGAATTAGTACCAGATGTTGTCAAAGGCTTGTTCAGTCTTCCAAGACTTGCAGCCTATAATAATATGCTTTACATACAAAGGCAACCTATCCACCCACATCAGTGGGTGGAGAAAGCTGTGTTATTTATCCATTAGCAAACTGAGACATCAGCCTGAACACGTGAGAGGTGGCTGATCAAGGCTAGAGATAGTCTGCCATCGGAACAAGACATGCTCTCTGTGCAAAACTAAAAACATGTCTGAAATGGAAATCCAATCCTGAGCCATGATCACATGGGCATCGCCATTTAATCAAACGACCTAAGTATTCGACATCTTGTATCTTAGTATTATTAGCAATAATACTACATCCTTAAAAAGCAACATTTATTTCATTAATCCTTGCAGTATCTTTGAGAAGTGAGTTGGAGATTCTATTAGCTTTCTTTGACAAAAAATAGAGCTGTACTGATTAATTGGACAGTGGTTTTCCCCATCCTTCTTGGCCCAGTGGCCTAGGCATCCCCCGGCCCCCAGGAACCAGATTTGTAGGATGATCTCTTCTGGATGTGTGAGGCTAGATTCTGAACAAACCTGAAATACATAGGTTCCCGTTGTTTCATTAACTTCAACCTACAAACCCTGCTGATTTCTCTGATGCTTGAATTTCACACCCCAGCTTGGGAAAGCCACACACAAAATGTGAAATGAAATTGCATCAAACACCAGTATTTCGAGGAAGACTTTGATCAATCACATCTGTTACTGACACTCTAACACCATCATTTCGGTCATGGGAAGCCCCAGAGTTGCTCGTCAAAGTGCGGGGCCTAGAAAACATTTTCCAGGCCTCTGGCCATAACTTATTCAGGGTTTTCTAGAAAGCATTGAACCTCCATCCAAGACTAAACTCTCTCAAAGACTAAGTCCATGAAGAAGAAACTAAAAAGACAAACTGGGGTGTGAGGAAATACCTTCTCTAAAGGATAAAGTGGGGTGGTGTGAGTAGGAAAGCCTGTTGAAATCCTACAGTTGTAACTCTGACTTTGAGAAGCACCTTTTCAAAGAACCATCTGTATTCCCATGTTCACTGAAGCATTATTTCCAATAGCCAACATATGGAAGCAATGTGTCTTATTAATGAATGAATGCATTAATATGTTTTTTTAAGATTTATTTATCTGAGAGAAAGAGAGAGAGAGTGCAGGGGAGGAAGGGCAGAGAGAGAGGGAGAGAGAAACTCTAGCAGACTTCTGCATTGAGTGCTGAGCCCGACACAAGGCTCGATCCCAGGACCCTAAGGTCATGACCTGAGCCGAAACGAAGAGTCAGACACTTAACCAGGTGCCCCTGGATTAATATGTTTTATTTACATACACACACACGTAGTAAATCTGGAGGGCATTATGCTAAGTGAAATAAGCCAAAGAGAGAGACAAATTCTGCATGCTATCACTTATATGTGGAATCTAAAAAGAAAAAAAAGTAGAACTCCTAGAAAAAGAGAATAGAAAAGTGGTTGCCAGGGCCAGGGAGGTGAAGAAAATAGGGAGAGGTTGGTAAAAGGATACAAACTTTCAGCTGTAAGATGAATAAGTTCTGGGGGTCGAATGCACAGCATAGTGACTCTCATTGATATCACCGTATTGTATAAGTGAAATTTGTTAAAAGAGTAGAATGTAAATGTTCTCACTATAAGGAAAAAAGGTAAATATGTGAGTGATGGATAAGCTACCTAGATGGGAAGAATCATTTTACAATGTACACATGAATCACCACTGTACACTTAAAATATCTTACAATATTATTTGTCAATTAAATGTCAATAAAGCTGAAAAAAATACATAGAAAAAGTAAAGAGAAGAACTAAACCACCTGCATCATTGGACATTGGGGTCTATGGAATACCAGGATACTGTGAATACATAATCGATCTTTCATGAATATCAGTTGATTGAATGGATGTGTAAATGATAATGACCAGTGTAGGCAAGGACCCTCGTCAGATATCAGACACTTGTTAAGCTGGCAAAGGAGACCTCCCTGCCCTGAAAGAGTGGTGTGGGGCTTTACAGACCTTTGGACCCAAGGAGGTTAGCTCTCTGACTCCCCGATGACCTTAAATGGACACGTCCTCTTCTCTTTTCAGAGCTGCCTCTACAGCAAGCCATCTGCCCGGCTCCCTGAGCTAGAAACAGGCCACCCTTGATTGACTGATCACATCGCCCAACGGATCAGTCACCCCGCTTTATCCATCCTAACTCTCAGATGTCTCAAGAAGACATATGCTTCTCTCTGTTCTCAGTTCAGCCACTATCATCTCCCGCTGAGTGACTGCAACAACGTCAGTGGGTCCCTGGGCTACCTTTCCTCTGACCTGGTCTCCACACTTTGTTGTAGTGATATTTCTAAAACACACCTCTGATTGTGCCACTCCTTGATTAAAATACTCCAATGATTCATTATTCCCAGGAAAAAATCCTGACCACTTCATATAGAAGGCTCAACTATAGCAAAGTATTTACAGTCTCTGTGTAAGCTGCCTTCTTTGGTCTTGTGTATGTTCATTCAGCCATTCTAGAGCTCTAGCAAGGTTGTTCCTTCTGCCTCACCTTGCTAGCTACAGATTTTCCTTTACGTCTCGTCTTAGAGTTGCCGTGTTCCCCACAGACGTCCCTGTGCTTACCTCCTTCCAGCATGTATCATGCTGTACTGTACTTGTCTGTTAATCTGTAGAGGTGAGTTCATAGCTTACGTACCTGAGAGCAGAGACCCTACTCATTTGTATCCCTACCCTTTGTACAGTGGCCGTCCCAACGTAAGCACTCAATATCTATTTGTCGAACATATCTCAGCGTAACACGTTCCTTTGCAAAGTATTCTCTTTGCAACCGCACCCACCTCCTCTGCTTCTTTGGCAATTTCTCCACCTAAAAACCACACCTTCTCTGCCTCTGCTTCCTGGCCCCATTCTGACCTTCTCATCCAGTCTAACTCGCTGAGAGTCTCCCACTTACCCTCCCACTTGAGTTTGCATTCCTGCTCCTTTGCCCAACGTGCCACAAGAGCCCCTGCCCTTCGAACACCTGCCTCCCTCCCCACGCTTGGGATGAAACCACACTTCTGATAACCCCCAGGAGATGCCTGCCCACTTAATGCAGCCGAGTCACACCCAAGACCTCTAACCAGCATCTCTAGGGTCATGGCCAGCAGTGGGGCTAGATCTGGAAATACGAATTCAGAAAAACCCTGGCCATACCTTGACTCTGCCTAACCTGCCATACTACAGCTCCAACTGTAGAGAAGGAATAAATTACACAGAAGTGCCGTATGTGGGGGATCACATGGCATATCACATCATCCAGGTATTCAAGCAACCAGGGGTTGTAAGGAATATGAACACCCTCACAGCAAGCAAGTCCACTTGCTGGTAACTTACACTACCAATCAAGATATATGTAACTATACTATAAATCGAGATGTATATATAGATATTAATACAGATATACACAATTAGTTCATTTATTCATTTGATATCTATTTACTTGGTATCTCTTATGTTCTAGTCACTGTGCTAAATGCTTGGGATAGAACAGGGTAGATTTCATTCTTCCTTCAAGGAGTTTCCACCTCGTCGGGGAGACAGATACCTAGCCATATCATTAGAGAATAATGTACGAAGTGCAAGCATAGAGATTTGCACAAGGATTGACAAATAATAGAATCTAGAATTTGCTAGGGATCTTAGGACCTTTAGTCCAACTCTTGCCTTATGCACAACTCCCCAGCATGTGACTACCCAGCTTGTACTTAAGTACTAGCAGTAGGAAGGACCTCCTTTTCTCTCCAGGCAGCCCATTGTATTTGTGGACGCTTTTGTCAAGCACTTCATTTTTAGATTCTTAAAATATTAGTATTCATCAACAATCCTCAGTTCTGCTGAGCTGTTTTAGGACTTCTACCCCTTCGTCTGTTCTTCAAAGTCTGCTTAAAAATGAGATACTCTTCAAGGAATATCAAGATTTTACCCCAGTTCTGATGCTCTCCCAAGTCTTGCAGATCTGGACCTTGTTCTTCAACAAGTCAGGAATCAGAAGGAGCATTCCATCTTGGTTATGAGTGGAAGGTGTAAGTCTATCTTATCACACCCAGAAAACAAACCCCAAACAACTAAATTGAAACACAAGAGGAAAGAGGTCCCATGATGGGATTTTCCTTCTCAACTAGCAATTTCTAGCTAACATCTCCATTATCTAGGGTCTTGGTGTCTTAGTCAGTTTGGGTTGCTATAACAAAGTGCCATAGACTTCATGGCTTATAAAACCCAGAAATTTATTTCTTATAGTTCTTGAGGCTGACAGTCTAAGAATAGGGTGCCTGCACAGTCAGGTTCTGGGAGGACTCCCTTTGGTTGCAGACTGCTGACTTTTCATTGCATCTTCACATGGCAGAAGGGGCTAGAGAGCTCCAGCCTCATGACCCAATTACATCCCAAGGGCTCCACCTCCTGATACCATCACATTGGGGATTAAGACTTCACCTTGACAATTTGGAGGGACACAAATATTCAATCTATTGTACTAGTATCATCTATCAGAAAAATCCAATCATCAGCAACCTCATGGACCACAGTAGCATAGAGGACAGTCTCCTCTTGGGGCAGCCCCAAGAGTTTGGCTCTGATGAGTTTCAATTTCTAAATTTGGAAAGTTCTTTTCTTTTCATCTCCAAATAAACCAAAACATATCAGAGTCTACATTTGGGCTCTTAATATTCAAGTGATAAAATTCAGCAGCACATACAATATAAGCCTCTTACGATTGGAAGAGAAGAGTAGAATGTTCTTAAGTATCCACTGTGTAAGAAAATACCTCTTTACATGAATAAAAGGACATGAAGTGCTAGAGACACAGAGTTTTCCTCTGTCTGAAATGGCTGATGTTTAGAGAGTTGACACGATCCTTCTGGGATTCTTATTTGTTTCCAGGTATTCATACTGGCTTTGTAGAATTGGAAAGTTTGAGTAACTTAAAAACCATTATTCCCAGTTGGTTCATCCAACTAGGCAGAGTATTTGTGAAGGTACTGTGGAAGTTATTGATGTTAATATTTTAAGTACTCAAATAATGTATGCTACTACTCTCTAAGGAGCTATGGCAACAAGCATATTGTTAGGAAACCTAATGAAGTTATAAACTTCTGAGGCTCTTTTCAGAACTCTCAGTGACTCAGGCTTTTCATCTCTAAAGTCAGTCCATTGAGACCAAGCTCAGAAGTCCCTTCTGCCATGAAACCTTCCCAGGCAGAGTTATTTCTTCTGCCTTTTGCACTTTGCAGAACTTTTTATATTCCATTAGGACAGTGCTTTTCCGCTGGATGATAATACTCTCTTTACAAGATGATTGCCATGCCCAGCGGGAGATGGTTTCCTTAGGACAAAGTCATGTCTTATCCCCCTTCCATTGCTACTGTCCACCCAGTAGCCCCATGCCTGGCCAGACATGGCGTCAGGCAATGCTTGCCGGGTGAATGACGTAGGCGTACCTGGAGCTGGGAGACTCCAGTGAGTCTGTGCCTGCAAACTCTTCACACAACTCACAACAGCCCATTCACAACAAAAGATTTGTCCCCATATTCTGCCATCCAGCCAGCGCAATGCCTAAGTACACACTGACAGAGTAGGAAAACGGAAAGTAAATATTTCCAGAAAATTGGGTTCTCACGTGGCTCGGGTTTGTTTCTTAACTTAGTGACCCTGGACAAATCACTTCATCTCCCTGGAGCTCAGTTTCTCTGGTGTGTGAAATAGGGTTCACGGAGTCCATTATTCTAGCTTTCACAGAGTTTTGTGCAAATCATACGTCAACTGGACAATCATCAAAACAGCGTGCAAACAAACACATAGCACTGTCATCATTCAGCAGATTTGCTTAGAGATATCTCCTGCTAGCCAGCATAGAATTCCAACCTGTAGTTGCCCGACCTGGGAGGTGGCATAGTTTGTGGGAGGCACTATGTCTTCACAGTCTAAACTGGGGTAAGAGCAAAGACTTGGAGACTGCTGTAGATTTAAATCCCAGGTCCCCCATTTCCTAGCAGTGATCGGAGAGCAAGGTATATAACTTCGCTGAGCCTCATTTTCCCCATCTCTAATAGGGGATCACAGCACACACTCTGGGGTTGTTGTAGGGATTAAATGAGACATATCTGTAGTATACCCAGTATAGATCCTGGCCGGTAATACAACTCAGTAAGTGGTGCTAGTAGTTGGTTTTATTAAAATCATTATTAACTCCTGAAGTAGATACACTTCCAGAGGTGACTCAGTCCCATCTGCAAACTTCATTCCTGGGGTGAAACAGGATGAACTGTGACGGGGCGTTAGGAAGCAGTCATCTGTCCCCAGAGCAAGGCGGCGGCTGGCTGGAACACACCTGCCAGAAGAGGACATGTGTAAAAAGTACCTGAGAGTACACATGTGAAACATCTGCTGTGTGCCAGTCCCAGAAGGAGAACGAGGCAGGAAGGAGCAAGAGAGGCGAAGAAGCAGAGAACGGTTCCATAAGGACTTGCCCAGGCAGAGCCATAAACAATGCCACGTGGGTGTGGGGTATTGGGAAACCACAGGAGAGGATTAAGTGGTTCTATTTGAGAACAGGAATTGGGCTGCAGTCCTTGGGACAGAGACAAGGAGCCAGAAGAAGACAAATTACCACCGCTCTGATGATGATCAAACTGCCACAGCTCCGACTGAGAGCCAGGTATTGAAGGGGGCCCCACCGCAAAGGGCTGTCGTTCATATACAGATCCTTACAAACCTGTGCAGGGGGAAATGTCGGAGTCCCCATCTTTTTATTTTTATTTATTTTTTAAGATACAATATGTTGCCTAATTGAACATAATTTTAAAAAAGATTTTATTTATTTATTTAAGAGAGAGCACAGCAGGGGGAACAGCAGAGGGAGAGGGAGAAGAAGGTTCCCTGCTGGGCAAGGAGCCCGATGTGGGGCTCGATCCCGGGACCCTGCCATCATGACCTGAGCCAAAGGCAGCCACTTAGCCAGCTGAGCCACCCAGGCGCCCCTCAGAGTCACCATCCAATCAAACTGCCTGTTAGAAAGAAAACGTGAGCCACATGTATAATTAAAATTTTTTTTCTAATAGCCACATTTAAAACAAAGTAGTAATACAGGTGAAATTAATGTTAATAATACATATTTATATAATCCACTATATTCAAAATAGTATTTCAACGAGTAATCCATAGGGGCGCCTGGGTGGCTCAGTCATTAAGCGTCTGCCTTCGGCCCAGGTCATGATCCCAGGGTCCTGGGATCGAGTCCCGCATCGGGCTCCCTGCTCAGCGGGGAGCCTGCTTCTCCCTCTCCTCCCTGCTCGTGCTCTCTCTCCCTATCTCTGTCTCTCTCTCAAATAAATAAATAAGATCTTAAAAAAAAAACCCATGTAATCCATATAAAAAAGTACTAAAGACAACATTAGATTTCTTTTTTTCATACCAAGGCTTCAAACTCGGGTATGTATTCTCACTTAGAGCACCTGTCAATTTGCACAAGCCACACCTGGAGGGCTCCACAGTCACCTCAGACACAGACCTAATTCCAAGGGAAAATGAATTCCATTCTCCTGAATTCCTAGGCTGTTAAGACCTTCTAAAAGCCCAAATTAGTAGAGCTAAAAAAGACCTTTAGAGATACTTGGAACGCAAGGGCCAGCGACCCATTCCTGACAGATTGCTCCTCAGTACTTTGGCTTGAATTGAAGCAGCTTCACACCCCCTTGGAAACCATCCTCCAATTCAACCTTCACTGAGGACCCACTTAGTGCTTGGCCTGTCCAGGTGAATCGTGATCCATGTTCTCTCCACTCTCCCATTCTAAGGGAAACTCTCACACGCTCACTTTTCCTCCCCATGCCCTCTCTGGCTCGGGTGAGCACCTGACTCCATGAACCATTCCATCCATCTCTGTAGTTACCTGGTATGAAAAAGCCCGCCCAACCAGGGACAGACCCCGGGGGACGAGCTGGGTCAATCAGCTCCTCCGTCAGGAACACAGAGGCAGAATCAGCCAACTGATGGGGAGCAGCATCAGAGGAAGGCACATGTCAGCCGCAGAGCTACAATGATATGGGCTTTCCAGTCAATCCTTAGGCTTCTTTAATTTCCTCCTTGATCTGTTTCCCAGATTAGGCTTCCAAAAGCCATTTCATTTTAACAAAGCAATTCTCCAGATGAAAGAATTTTGAAAGTCTCCTATGGGAGGGTCTCCAGGTAACCCTGGGTCCTGGAACTCCCTTGGAACCTTCTAAAACCAACCACAGTTCTGGGCTCTTGAGGCACAGCTGTTGTGCTGTTTTCGGTTTTCCATGAGATTCCTGTATCTTTTATGGTCATGATGATTTTAAAAGAATCTCTTATGTGTCGAGGAAGCCTGAATGAGTCTAAACCTTTCAACAAAAAGGCCTACCGCAGAGATGGATGCTTTCACACACATTCAAGCAAAGCTCTTTTCCACCCCTCCACACTTTTTTGCACTCAGTCTCACGCCAACACTTAGCCTGACAGAGAAGTGATGGATTACTTTGGGTTGCATTCCCAAGTAATTATATTCTGAAAAAGACCTCATCACGCAGTGGCCTTCTGGGGACCCTTTTAGGCCTCGTATCATCTACAGCGATGGTTCTCAACTGTGACTGCGTATTGGCACCACCTGGGGCCCTTTTAAAATATGCTGATGCCCAGGCTCTCTCCCAGAGCTATGAAAACAGAGCCTCTGGGGCAGGTCCCTCGACATCTGTACTTTTTTTAAAAACTCCCCAGGTCATTCTAATGTGTAGCTCTGATTGAGAAACACTGATACAGACAATATGCCCTTATTCGGGCTTGGATTTCTGGCAGAGAAAAATCATATACTGTTCTTAATTATAAAAGAAATGCAAATTCTTTCAAGGATACATAAAAAGTGGGGAATGATGCAAAGTGAAAAGTAAATGTCACTCATCTGTAGAATTCCCAACAGTCCCACTCCCTAGAGGTCATTATTATAGGGTCTGGTGTGCCCCACCAAGAATTATCTGTGCCTATGCAAACATCCACATGTATATATGTACACACATGTATATATGCACATATGCTTTCATATATTTTTATATGTGTATACATATATTTTTATGAATATGTTAATGTATATACATATACACATATGCATGCATACACAAACGCACACATATCTTTTCTTCCTGTGGCTGGCTTTTTCCCTTACAAACGCATCTTGCTTATTAACCTAGAAACTGTTGATAAGGAAAAATAATGACAGGATTTGAGAGGGTAACTACTTTCCGTAATACAACAAATTATAAAGCTTAAGTAATTAAAACAACGTGATTTTGTTGGCAGAATAGATAAATTATTTATTCGCATAGATTAAAAAATTTAAGAAATAGTCAATGAAATTGACTTGGCATATGGGAAAATTGACATTTCAAGTCAGCGGGGAAAAGATAGACTATCCAACAAGGAGTACTAGGTTAATTGGCTATTTTTAAAGGTGGACTCCTATATCACAGGATATACAAATTCAAGACAAATAAAAGATCTAAACAATAAAAGCAAATCCCTGAGCATATTAGAAGAAATAATTTTCTCCTGGAGTGGGAAAACTTTGCTAATATATGAAATCTAGAAGCCATAAAATAAAGGATAGACAGATTGCACTACATAAAATTAAAACTTCTCTAAAAAGAAAGACACAATAAAGAAAAGTAAAATAAAAATGAGTGAAGGAAGACAATATTTACAGCATGTATAAGAAGATTAATATCCAGACTATAAAAGAGTTTCACATAGCAATGAGAAAATGACAATCAACAGAGAGGCAAGCAAAGCTATAAACTGACAATTAACAGAGTTACAGACATGAACTATAAACGTATAAAAACACATTCAATCTCAATACTCAGAAAATGCAGATTAAAACAATGCTCACTCTTTTCACTCATCACGTCAGAGTGTTCTAAAGCATTGGTTAATATCAGGGGGTGGTGACTTTTTAAAATTAACATATAATGTATTATTTTTATGAGGGGTACAGGTCTGTGATTCATCAGTCTTACACAATTCACAGCGTCAAGAGATGGTGACTTTTTGAAGAAATAGGTATCCTCACATTTTGGTAGAGGAATAAATGGAGAGAGCTTTTGAAATGGCAATTTGGCATATTCTCTAATATAAAATTCATGTGTCCGTTGAGCCAGCAATTTCACTTCTGAGTATCTATCCTACAGAATACAGCTGTAAAACAAGTGAACACAAAGATGTATATAATGGGCGCCTGGGTGGCTCAGTTGGTTAAGCAACTGCCTTCGGCTCAGGTCATGATCCTGGAGTCCCGGGATCGAGTCCCGCATCGGGCTCCCTGCTCAGTGAGGAGCCTGCTTCTCCCTCTGACCCTCCCCCCTCTCATGTACTCTCTCTCTCATTCTCGCTCTGTCAAATAAATAAATAAATCTTTAAAAAAAAAGATTATTAAAAAAAAAGATGTATATAATGCAGCATTCCTTGTAATGAAAGAAAAAAAGAAACATTTGAGTGCCTCTCAATACTTAAATAAAATAAGGTGCAGTTACACTGTAAATCCTATGCAGCCATTTAAACAAATAAGGTGACTCGAACAGTCGATATGAAAAGTCATGATGATGATGTCAATTGTAGAAAGCCAGGTGCAAAACAATTTGTAAAGAGGATCCAATTTGTATAAGAAGGAAATACACACACGCACACTTCTAATCACACAGAGAAAGAGCTGGAAGGAATAGAAAGTTTTTCAGAGAGATTATTTCTAGGGAAAGAAGAAAGATTTCAGGCTTGGGAGGGTATGATGAGGCTTTGAAGGAAACATTCATTTAACATTATATATTTTTATGTTTTTTACATTTTTTACAATGCATGTTAATTTTGTAATTCTTTTGTAATAAAAAGAAGCAAGTTTTCTCACTTTTAATTTGTGCTCCTTAAATTGGGGGCTTATCATCCCTTCTTAAGTTTATTGTCCATTTGCATTTCTTTTCTTCTGAGCAGCCTATTCATGTACTTGGTCCAAGTTTACTTTTTTTTCTTATTGGATATACTACTTAAATTTTAGGAAATTTATATTTAGGAAAATATGTTCTGCTATGTTACACAGGTACTGCAAATACCTTTTCTGCCTGTCATTTGTATTTTGACATTTGTCATTTATACTGTTTTCATCTACATGTTGCACATTTTCTGTATTTAAGTGTATAGTGTTTGGGTTTGGTACCATGCTTCAACCCAAACCTGACACCTTATACAAAAATTATCTTAAAACAGATTACGGGCTTAAATGTAAAACTATGAAGTTTTTAGAAAAAGATAGGATAAAGTCTTTGAGCACTAGGAGCAAGCAAAAGTTCTTATACTTTGCACTAAAAGAATAATCCACAAAAGGAAAAATTGGTAAGTTCGATTTCATCAAAATTAAAAACTTTTGCTCTGTGAAAAATCCTATCTACAGAGAAGGAGGAAATATTTGTAAACTGCACATCTGAAAAAGGACATGTCTCTGGAATATAAAGAACTCACAAAACTCAGCAGTAAAAAAAAACAATCCAATTAGAAGATGAACAAAAAACATTGATAGACATTTCACTGACGAAGATACACAGATGGCAAATAAGCCCATGAAAAGATGTTCAACACCATTACCCATTAGAGAATGCAAATTAAAATCACAATGAGATATCATTACCGACCTATTAGAGTGGCTTAAACATAGTGCTAACCCCAAATGCTGATGGAGATGCGGAAAAACTCCATTACTCATACATTGCCGGTGGTAATGCAAAAGGTTATGGCCACTCTAGAAAATAATTTGGCAGTTAATTTTCACACTAGAAATGGACTTACTCATAGGACCCAGGTACTACACTCTCGGGCATTTATCCCAGAGAAATGACAATTTACATTCACCCAGAAACTTGCACACAAATGCTCACAGCAGCTTATGTGTTAATAGCCCCAGGCTGGAAACTACCCTAATGTCCTCCGGTGGGTGAATAATTCAACAAACTGTGGTACATCCGTACTGTGGAATACTACTCAGCAATAAAAAAGAACCAACTATTGATACGTGCAACAACCTGGATGGGTCTCAGGGACATTATGCTGAGTGGAAAAAGTCAATCTCATGCATGTAAATACTGCATGATTCCAGGGCGCCTGGGTGGCTCAGTTGGCTAAGCGGCCGCCTTCAGCTCAGCTCATGATCCTAGGGTCCTGGGATGGAGCGTCCGGTTTTCTGCTCAGTGGGGAGCCTGCTCCTCCCTCTCCCTTTGCCCCTCCCCCACTCGTGCTCACACACTCTCTCTCTCTCAAATACATAAATAAAAAATCTTTAAATACTGCATGGTTCTATTTATATAATGCTCCTGAAATAAAATTACAGAGATGGACAACAGACTAATGGTTTCAAAGGCCTAGGGATGGGAGGTGGATTCAAAGGGGTTGTAGAAGAGAGCTTTGTGGTAATGGTACAGATCTTTGATCGCGGTGGTAGTTACATGAAGTTAACATGACAAAAATTACATATAATTATATACATGCACACAAATGAGTACATGCATAACTGATAAAATCTATGATAAAATCTAACTGATAAAGTCTCTGGATTGTGCTGATATCAGTTACCTAGTTTTGATATTATGCTACAGTTATGCAAAACGTTAACACTGGCCGGGGGCGGGGGTGGGGGAGGTGGGGGGGTGGGGGGGAGGAGGGGATGGGCGGGGTGGCGGGCTGGGCCAAACAGGCACACACTCACAAATCAATAAATATTTCATAATCCAAGTTTTTAAAAAACACACAATTCAGCTATTCTTTAACAGAATGTTTGCATTATTCTTTGTTTAAAAAATCCACATGACTGGACTAACCATAAATTTCACGAGACAAGTCTGCCTAATGTCAGTGCATTAGGTTAAAGTTTAGTAACTCTTATTCACAAAGTATAAATAAAAAAAGAGAACCTAACACTCAGATTTTGCTCTCAAGAATCATGTTATCCCTCACCCTGACTGTCCTACCAAAGTTGTGGCATCTATAAATGGGTAACCTTAAGATTTCTGGAGCATGCTCGGTTCAGGATCCCAGCATAAGTCATCCAACTTAAATTTGTCCTTAAATAGAATTTTAAAAATGATAATAGTTAAAATGTATTGAACACTGTGAGCACTGAACAACTCAACTACCTATTACACAGTAGAAGGTATGAAGAGGACTCACAAGAAATGAGAAAATGTGGTCTTGGTTCATACTGCACACTTAAAGGAGAAAAAAATGCATACTTATGCTTTTTAAGTCCTTGGAAGTTTATCTGGGGGACGATAAGGATAAAATTGTCGGGGTGCCTGGGTGGCTCAGTCGGTTAAGTGTCTTGCCTTGGGGTCAGGTCATGATCTCAGGGTCCTGGGATAGAGTCCCATGTCAAGCTGCCTGCTCAGTGGGGAGTCTGCTTCTCCCTCTGCCCCTCCCCCTACTTGTTCTCTCTCTTTCTTTCTCTCTCTCTCAAATAGATAAATAAAATCTTTTTTTAAAAAAACAAGAAGAATGGTGGTAGAATATTCCAAATACAGATACTCAGTCTGATTTGAGTATTTACTGAATACTTACCCTGGGCGCCTGTTGTGCGACTGACGGACCGACGCTCGGGGCTTACCAAGGCTTGTGGGACTTGTCACCTGCTGCTAACTCAGCACACTGTTAGGTACCGCGCTAAGCATTCTGTAGACATCATCGCATTTAATCTTCATGAGAACTTTGTGAGATGGTATTATTATCCAGGTTTTAGATGGAGAAACTGAGAACAGAGTGTCAAGATGCTTTCCGAGGTCAGACAACTAGAAAATGTCAGAATCCAGATTGGAATCCAGGTCATCTGATATCAAAATCCATGCTTTAACCACTCATCCATGTGTCTTCCCCAAGCCTCCTGTTTTAATTCCTTTTTGCTGGTCTTTTCTAGGGGTCTCAGTGGCTTTCCACCAGACGTCAGGATTGGGCATTTCCTTGACTTCTTATTGTTCTCTTCTGTCCCCTTCCCCGCACTCCCAGAGCCCACGCGGAGGATGAAGCGGAGCCCAAAGAGCAGGTAGTGATCTTCCAGCAGAGCTTTGGACAGTGATGGAAGGAGAAGGTGAGAGAAGTGTGTGTGGGCACATGCCCGTGTGTGTGTGTGTGTGTGTGTGTGTGTCTAAGAGAATTGTTTTTCACTGATTTAGTTACAACAGTACATCTAGTTGGTAAAGTAGAGTCTCTTCCTCAGGCCTTTAACTAAGACATTTTCTCCTTTGTGATCTGAGGCCAGACACTATGCGCAAAGAATTGTCTGGATAGACTCCTCTACTCCTCCACACTCCCTTGGGGGCTCCATCCAGGCTGGCTTCTGCAAAAGCAAGATCGCCAGCTTGTTCCAGTTACCTTTTGCTGCGAGACAACCACCTCTGAACTTAGATGATATAAATTTGTATTTCTTCAGGTTCTGTGGTTTGACGAGCTGAGCTGAGCAGTTCCCAGTCAGGGTCCTTCCTAAGCTACACTTTGCTAGTGGCCAGGTCTGGACTCATCTGAAAGGCTTCATTCCTGGAGCCTCAATTCAAATGGCTGGAAAATCTGGGGCTGGTTGGCCTTCTCTCCGTGTAGCCTATCCACCTAGCTGGCTTTCTCGAAGCATGGTAGTCTCCGAGGAATTAGCAGGCAATCACTGGGGCTGGCTCGTACCCACTTGTAAGAGCCAATTCTGTGTCTTTCTTTCCAACCTTGCATTCAGTGCTATCACTTTGGTAGCCTGAAATCAGCCATGGTGGGAGTACCTATTCCATGAAAACTGCCAAATGCTACATATCAGACATCCCCCCACCCCCACCCCCCAGGAGCCAGGTGGCCAGCACGTGACTTTACACAATGTTGGCTTCCCCCAGAGTGAGTAAGCCAAGAACCCCCAGCAGGAAGCTGCAAAGCTTCTTAGAACCTAGCCATGGATATCCCCAATGTCACTTTCTTCTTATTTTATTCGCCTAACAATTCCAAGAGGCTAGCTGTGATTCAACAGGAGAATTACCCTCCATGTCCCATGGAAGGGTTGCAAAGCAATTGTACAGCGTAGGACCTGGCACAGAGTTGGTGTTCAATAAATGCTCAATGAATAAATGAATGAGTAAAGTCACTTACACACTGCATGGCACTTAATCTGCATGCCCTTAAGTCACCCTAAAAGGACAAAGTCTTCCAGGAAGTTTTGCTTCAACAGCAGAGAGGCCGATGATTCTGAAGTCCCCAACAAACCGAAATTGGAAATTTTCTAGATACAGATCTACTTACACTCCATCTACAGGTATTCACAAACCTGTTTGCACAAGCCCTCGCTGCTATGTGCTCAACTGGTACTAGACACATGACAACTGCAGAATGCTTGTTTTATAGAGGTTTTTATGCTACTGAGGTTTGCTTTGCCTCCCTCAGTAAACTGCAAATTCTTTTAAGAGAGTTCTCGTGCATTTCTTTGCCATTCCTTCTTTCTACTGTGCCCAAAGTGGACAATTATAGACACACACACACACGAATACTTCCAAGATACATGATAGTTAGAGATTATAAGCCTTAAAAGGAACAGAAAGAAGGAAAGAACTAAAAATTCTTAATTGCTAGGTTTCAGAGTCTGCTGTGTTTCACAGCCTTCCCATTTAACTGTGCCGTTCACCTAGCGACGCTGGATTATTACCTCCATTCCATTTTACAGGTGAGGAAAATGAGTCTCAAGAAGCCTTACCTATTTGGTCAAGGCCACATTAAGAAGAGGAGCTGGGATTCAACCGTAGACCTGCATAGTTCCAAGGCGTGAGCCTGACGTATTCCTCGGGCCCTCTTCCCGCTGCGATATACATCCCCAACTTCCCCCATTCCCTCTGCCTCCCTCCTTGAAGTATCTACAAAAGCCACAAAAATGCTGATACTTCTAAACCCCAGATAGAGGAGTAAGTGTTTCAAGTTCTGCTCTTGTACAACATGTCCTTTAAAAGCTTGGAAACATAAGAAGTTTAAAGTGTCTTCTACTGGGCCGGAGTGAGCCTGGTAGCAGGGAGGTCAGCTAAGAAGCTACCATAATAACTCAGGGAAAGGGTGTTGGGGGGTTGGACCAAGGTAGTGGTGGTTAGAGGAAGAGATGTGAACATTTTCGAGGGATAGTAAGGAGGCCGAATCACCAGATTAGTGATGGATTGGATTGTGCGGGTGCTGATCGACTACAGCAGAATCATGCTGGCTGCACTGGAAAGGTGAGGAGAGAGGGAAAGCCTGGATGGGAGGCTTCCATATTCCCCGAAGGAGGTGATCCTGGCTTAAACGAGGAAAATCGCCATGGAGGTGGAAGAATGGATGGCTCTCAGAGGTAGCATGGAAGCAGAATCTGCTGGATGTGTTGGCAAATTAGATGTGGGC
This sequence comes from Neomonachus schauinslandi, assembly GCF_002201575.2. NCBI lineage: Eukaryota > Metazoa > Chordata > Mammalia > Carnivora > Phocidae > Neomonachus > Neomonachus schauinslandi. The sequence continues at coordinate 73,363,784 of NC_058413.1, read as the reverse complement.
ATGCGAGGATGAAGGAGGGGTCAAAGATGAAGTTCAGAAATCTGTCATGGAAAACCAGATGCTTTGTGCTGAGCTAGGGGAGCAGATTTCAGGTAAGGATAATTCTAGACATGCCAAGTTGGAGGTGAACATGCAAGCCAGAGCTGACAGCCAGTAGGCAATTGTATTTAAAACAAAACAAGCATCTCTTATTGAAATGAGATTCTTTGCTCCCTTCAAAGGTTATGGACGAACGCACTCAATACCCTGTGTGGCAGGGTTCCGTGTCAAGGAATAAAGGGGCTCCGTAATTCTCAATGTCTTCCCTCCATAGTGGTTCAACCCTCTCTCCAAAAGCCATCTATCACCCTGCAGGTGCCTCCATCATAACCAAGATGTCTTTATTGAGACTTCCAGAGCTAATAAGAGCTGTATGATTCAATCAGTGACAGAGCCTCCTATCACTCATCGAAAGTGTTGCAGGGAGCTTCGAAGAAGTCCCTAGGACCACAGGTCTACCTGCACACGCACACCCCAAGGCTCATGCTCCGTCCCTGCAACCTCGTCTGGCCAGGTGCTGAGATGTGTTCGGATAGCTCTGCCCCCCACCGCAGCGCAGCCGTTGTTTACACAAGGTCCCTGCCTGTTACAACAGGGAGCCGGGCCCCTTCGTCTCCTGCTGTACTCTGGCAACTGAAGGCTCTCCAGACAGCTGCCGCTTTCCGGCACATCAGCTTTTATCACGGGACCCTAGGAGGGTTCTACCCCAAACACAAAGCCAGTTGTCAGGATGGCAAAGCAGCCAGGCCGGCCCCCACCCAGAGGAGACCACCCGTTGCTGCTTCACCAACGTGCTGGTTATGCAACAGGAACCCGAAACCAATCCCGGATTCGATTTCCATGCCCACCGTGAGAACCTGCTACTGCAGCTCGGAGCTGAGTGGGGTTCTGCTCGCCCAGCTCAGAGCCTACCAGCCCCCCAGGTGGACACTGGGCCGGCCGGGACCCAGCCCTCCTCCTCACCTGCTGTGTCCCTTGCCCTGACTCCCACTCTACCCAGAGGTGCCCCCCCAAGGTCCCCCTCAAATCAAGCTTTCCCGCATGGAAACCCACAAAATCAGAGCTTCCTTACCTGAGAGAAGGTCCTGGGGACCAGCAGGAGAAAAAACACCAAGTTCTAACAGAAGTGGCAGGGACTTACGGGGCCAATCTGTTGGTTTTAAAAGAAGAAAGGTGACTTCATCCCCTGGTGCCGTGGAGTTTAAAAGAGCAACGAGTGCTCCCTGGCTGAGCCAACTCTGTCTCATCAGGGATGACTCCATCCAAATTATGCAGCCACTGCCCAGACATGCTCAGCCTTCAGAAGGTAAATTGCTGGAATCCGGCCAGCCCTGTCGTTTTCAAAGAGCTTCCGAAAGTCCTGAACACCAATCGCCTTAACTGGCACCAGAGATAGGGAAACAAGCACTTATTTTCCCCGAGTCATATCATTACCTCCCGAGACTCCAGCTGTCTGAAAAATAGCATTCTAGGGAAGGAAAACAGATATTTAAATTTCTGAGAGTCAAAATTCTTGGGGAAGGAGAAGAGACAAAGGACAGGGAAGAAACAAAGAGATTTCAGCCGGGAGGAGGGGTGGTGAGCAGCTGGGACGATGACCTTGCTAAGAGGTTTTCAGAGCTGGTGGATTTGTAAGCACATAAAGGTGACAAAGAGGTGACAGTCTGGACGTTGCAGAGGGGAAAGTATGCAGTTAAGCAGAGGGATGAGTCACTGTATGGAAAGAAAGCGTGGCAGCCTTTCTAAAGAAGGCAACCAGTTTCTATTTACTTTTTATTGAGTATGGTACCGCTCAACCAATTCCGGGGCAATTGTAACATAAATAGTCAGCTCAAAATATGCCCACATTCCACCAAGAATGTTGGGGAAAACAGACGTTTAAGGAAGGAATTTTCTCTTTTGTATGCTAAACGTGAGGCTGGAGCAATTGGATTTGTAATGTGGGATTCAAGGTCACGTCCAGCTACCGAGTAGGCCAGCCACCTCTCCTGATGCCATGTCCCCAAGCTAAACTTTGGGCAGGATTTCTGGCTGTGGTGCCAGGGCAAGGAATGGTAATGGGTGTGACCTGTGTTGGAAGTGGGGCAGAGGGTCGAGCTTAGCAGCCTACTACACTTTCTCTCTCACGCCTCTACTTCAGAGGAGTGTAAGGTGACTTTGGGTCACTAGGCATGTGTCCAATATCTTGCTGAGCTATTCTGAGGCTTTGGGGATCTTCTTGTGTTAAGTTCCACTCCCAGGAGGGTAAAACAAGAAAAAAATCTCTTTCTGTTTAGATAGAGGTATTCAGGTCCAATATTAGCAAGGGGTTTTTGAACTCAGAGATTGGAGAAATGTCAACAAAGCTTGTAAAAGGACTTTGCAAGTCTTCTAGTCAGAGCGTCAATAACGACAGAGTAGAAGAGCAGATTTTATCAATGGTAAGATCAAAAAGGGGCAGGAGCCGTTTTTATTCAGTTCATCATAGTATCCTCCAAGCCTAGCACACAGAATAGCACACAGTAGGTATTCAGTAGATTGAGTAAATGGTATCAGACAGCCCCTCTCTGTTCCAGATTTCTAGAACTCTTAAAGTCACCAACTGCAGAGAGCATGAGCCAGTGGGTCTTAAGAAATGCCTCAGCCCCTAGGTTCATTGCCAAAGTTAGAATAGAGCAAAGAAAGCCAACTTCTGGACCCAGTAGCCTCTTTTGTCTGTTCCCCTGTACATCAGATAGATTCTAGAGTCTTTTTCCAGGGCCAGGACTCCATCTTACAGGTGATCTGCCAATTAGCCTCAATTGTCTTTTGTTCTCAACATTCTATCATAAAATTTCCAAACATAGTTTCTTCAGTTGACATTTTCCTATATTTGCTTTATCATATATTGATTCTCTATCCATCCAGCAACTCATATAATTTGTATGGCATTCTCAAGTAAGTTGTAGATATTGATACATGCCCTCCAAATACTTCAATATTATTAACAAAATTTCACTATTTCTTTACAATTCCAATATTCGCTTACAATTTCTTTTCAGATAAAATTCACATACAATGAAATGAAAAAATCACCAGCATACCATTTGATGAGTTCCTGTAAATACATACACCCGTGCAATGCAAACCCCTATCAAGGTACAGAACATAATCATCACCCTAGAAAGTTTCCCCATATCCCTTCCCAGCAAACTCCTGGTTCAACATTCCTAGAGGGAATGAATCTGATTTTTTCACCATAAATCAGTTTTGCTTATTCTGGTACTTCATATAAATAGAATCATAAAATTTGTATTCCTTTGTGGAAACTTTTGTTCCACAGGAGGTTTTTAGGATTCACACATCCATGTTGTCATTTAGATCAGTAGTTGGTTTCTTTTCATTGATGAGTAGCTTTTTCCTGTATGAATATGCCACAGTTTGTTTATCCAGTCTTCTATTGATGGACACCTGATCTTCCAGTCTATGATGAATAAAGCTAATATGAACCTTTTCAGACATATCCCTTAGTGGACGGACATGTGTTTTCAGAACCCTTGAGTAAATATCTAGGAGTGGAATGGGTGTGTCTTAGAGGAGGTGTGTATTTAATTTATAAGAAACTATATAATTTAAAAGAAACTATATAATTTATAAGAATTTACATCTTTTCCAATGTTCTCATACCATTTTCCTCTCCTGCCAACAATGTATAAGAGTTTTAGTTGCTTCACCAAATGTTCTGACAACATTTGGTGTTGTCAACGTAACTTAAGCCATGCTGGTGAATGTGGTGTGTTACCTCACTGTGGTTCTAACTTCCATCTCCTTGATGACTAAAGCTGTTAAATGTTGTTTTTTTTTTTTTTTTTATGTGCTTATGGGCCATTCTTTTACCAACTTTTGTGAACTCTCTGTTCAAATCTTGTAGCCAGTTTTATAAATTGAGTTGTTGGTCATTTTAGTATGGAGGTTTAGGAGTTTTTAATATATCCAGGATACCAATTTTTTGTCAGAGACATTTCTCAGATATTTTCTCCTGCCCTCTGGCCTGCATAGGCAAGACATTCTCTTAATGATGTTTCTTCTGATGAACAGGGATTCCATTTTGACTAAGTTTATTTATTTTTTCTTTTTTGGTTTTGGTCTTCCCCCAAGGCATGAAGATATTCTCCTCTGTTTTCCTCTAGAAATTTTATAGTTTTAGCCCTTATATTTAGGCCCTCGGTCCATAATAACTTGATTTTTGTGGGTGGTACGAATTCAGGCAAGGTTGATTTGTTTCCACGTGCATATGGAGTTCTTTCAACACCGTTTGTTGAAAGCCTTTCCTTTCCCAATCGAGTTGCTCTGAAAACTTTGTCAAAAATGAAATAAATATGTAAGTGTGCGTCTATATCTGTCTGGGCTCTTTATTCTGTCCTACCCTTCTGTTGATCCTTGTGTCAATACCCACACTGTTTTGTTTAGGGTAAGTCTTGAAGTCAAGCGGTGAAGTAACTTTTACTTCTTTTTTCAAGAGTGCTTTGAATATTCTAAGTTCTGTGCATTTCTACAGAAATTTTAGTATCAGTTTGTCAATTTTGACTAAAAAGCATCATAGGATTAGGATTAGGATTGTGCTGAATCCATAGATCAGTTTGATGATTAACATCTTAACAACGCTGGGTCTTCCAACCCATTAACTTGGCATATCTCCCCATTTATTTACATCTTTGATTTTCTCACAGCATTGTTTTGTTGATTTTCTCTTTGTCATTGATTTTCACAGTTTGACTATGGTTTGCCTGTTTTTATTTTTTTGTTGTTGTTGTGCTTTTTTAAAAATAAATCTTACTTGGTGTTTATTGGGGTTTTAAAGTCCATAAATAAATGTCTTTTACCAAATTTATGAACTTTTCACCCATTATTTATTCAAATACTTTTCTGAGTCATTTTCTCTCTCTCTCCCCTCCTTCTAGGACTCCAAGTATATGTATATTAGATCTTTTGATTCTGTTACAAAGATCTATGAGCCTCTGCACATGTATTATTAAATCTTTATTTCTCAGTTTGGATCATTTTTGTTGATCTGTCTTCTAGTTCATTGACTTTGTCTGCTTTTATCTCCCTGTGCTTTTAAAAACACCCATTACATTTTTATTTAAAGATATTTATTTTCCAGTTCTTATATTTTCATTTGGTTCTTTTTTATAGTTTCTTTTTTATTATGTTCAATTAGCCAACATATAATACATCAGTAGCTTTTGATGTAGTGTTCAACGATTTATCAGCACGTGTAACACCCAGTGCTCATCACCACACGTGCCTTTTTTATAGTTTCTATCTATCTGCTAAGATTTTCGATACTTTCATTTATTACGAACGTATTTTCCTCCATATACTTGAGCATAGTTGTAGTAACTTCCTTAAAGTTCTTGTCTACTAACTCCATCAATCTGGGTCATCTCAGAGTAGGTCTCTGCCAATGATCTTTTCTCTTTAAAATGAGTCATGTTTTCCTGTTTTGTTGTATGTTGAATAATTTTGGAGTGTATCCTGGTCGTTATGAATGATATCTTGCAGAAATTCTGGATTCTGTTCTGCTCTTCTGAAGAGTATTGACTTTTTTTTTTTTTTTTTTTCAGGCCTTTAAAGTGGTTGAACTCAAATTGCAAGACCTTATCTCCCCATGTAACATCTAGAAGTTCAGGTCAGCTCTTTCAGCTAGAGCTGGGATTTTTAAAAATCTGCCTCTTGCCTATGAGGTTCAAACTCTACTCTACAGCCAGAGATCTGAGTAGAGTTTATCTATTGAGCTAGAGGGCTTCCCTTCTGCTCAGCATATTTATAGATAGGGCTCTGTTCTTAAGCTAAAAGCTATAAATCAGGAAACTCATCCCATGTCTGTCTCTTTGTCAGTGGTTCAGTCTCCTCTGGTTTCTGTCAGGTTTTGTTCTCTCTCCAGTACCTTCTACTGATTGTTCTTATATTTCGTCCAGAGTTTATAGTTATTATCTCCAATAGGAACTACTTGGCCATACCAGAAGGCTTCAGTTATCTTTTGAGTCATCTAGTTTACCCTCAACATGATAATTCATAGCTCTTTCTTGGGATACTAAATATGTTTCATTTCAAGCACCACCTCAGATTGATTGGTAATGTTGAAAAGTTCTGAGCTTCAGCAGAAAAGCATGACGTAATCAACAAGCAATGTCTGCCTTCGACATAGGAGGGAAAGTGTAAGCCCAATCTTTGTCATTTCTGATACAGTTATTTACAAAACAATGCATGATACTCAGCAGTTTGTGCCTACTAGAACATTTCCCTGAAGTCAGAGTACCGTATTTGTTTGTCTGATGGTTAACCTTCTTTGTTAGATGTAAACTTCATGAGCGCAGGAATTGTGTTTGTGAAAGTCACTCTCCTATGCCCAGTGTCTATCATGTGAGATGACAGGCTCTCAATAAATATTTGGTGAGTGAATGAGAATCCAGTTTAATGTTTGTTTTAGTTTTACTTTTCAAAATTATATAATCAATGTGAAGAAGGGAATAGAGAACACAGATTAGCAGAAATAAAATAAATCAAATCACCTCATTTCCCCCCCCCCCCAGACATAATCATTATTACAATTTTTTTTTCACATAGCTTTTTGTTACCCTTTAAATTTTTATTCTCAACCTTGGGTGCATATTAGAATTATCTGAGCATATTTGAAAAGTCTGTTCATGCCACACCCCAGGCCAATTTATTCACACTCTCAGGGACTGACCTTGGCATAAGCATTTTTTTTTAATTCCGGAGATGATGCCAATGTACAGTCAGAGGACCTAAAGATGTCCCAGCCAGTGCTATCAGAGGTCTTGCAGATGTTATTTTCTGTCTCCTAGATGACACGGTCCTTGCCTTCCAGTAGAGTTCAGAGAAGGCAGGACTTGAAGCCATTCAACATGAAACAGTTAGAAATCAAAAGGACACCAAACGTACCTAGCCAAGAGCCAAGCTGCCGAGAAACTCAAGTTAAGTATGCCAGGAGCGACACACCTGAGTGCAACCAAAGGTGGAGTCATCTGTACTTCTTGCTGCCAGTTACACTGAGGGAGGCTTCTCCTTCTAGAAAGGTTTGGGGAAAGGGGCACAGTGATATGTTAGAATGACAGGGGAGGCTGATGCCGCCCCTCCTTTCTTTGAAAATTTCTGCTTTATAGAATCCTAAGTCCCCAGGCTCCTGGCCTCTGCCCTCTCTTTTGGGAATGTTATTTTAATTCTTTACCTGACTTCAGAATTCGAGAAGACCACCTTCCACCAGAAGATCTTCTATAGCAATGTGTATCGCTGGTCCAGTTGTCCTTCCTGTCCAGTGTGGAACCCAGGTGAGCTGGGGATTAACATCTCTCACCACCCTATTTCTCCAGCTACCCAAGGGAACTGATCGGAAACAAAGCATAGAGCCTCGTTTTTGACCAAGGCGGCAGACAGAAGTTCCCAGGAGATTGTGAAGTACCTATTCTTAGGCCCCACCCAAGAATGATTAACACAGAACATCTAGGTGCCCTAGATGGGTATTTTTGTCAAGGCATCCCAGGAAATTGGGATATGACTCAGGGTGACAAATACCAGGGAAGCAACTTGGTGGTCCTTTCCTGTGGGTTGGGAGTAGGTTTGAAATCTCCCTTCCTACTACTCTGGAAGCAGCCTAGAGGAAAGTGCCAGAAACAGGTTAAATAGGCTAGGGTTTGACTCCCTGCTTTGCCATTTACTAGCTATGTGACACGGACTAAGTTACTGAACATGCCTGACATTGCGTTTAGTTAAACGGTAAAAGAGGTGAAATGATAGAGTCTACCAGTGAGACTCTATGAGACACCATATATAAAGTATGTGTACCTAATAAACATCCACTCCCTTCCCTCCCTACACCCCTCACCATCACCCTACCTTAGCATTGCAATAGGAGCCACGGGCAAGCTCTGGCTTAGTTTCGTGCTATTTCTCCTTGATCTGACCGTGACCATGATGTCAGTCTGGATTTGCAGCCCTGGTCCCTGGCTCTGGCATTCTGATCCCAGCTTCTGAACTTGATCTGGCTCTTCTTTCCTGCCTTGCAGGTTCCGGGCCCAGTTTCCATCACCTGTTTCTGTTGCTCAGCAATAAGCCCCAAAGGGATGGTTTCTAAAAGTAACTGGCCCCATGTTGCTCCAGCCGAGTTTTAGCACCAGGAGGGGGTGGGGCTAATTTTAGACTTGTCCTGGATTAACATCTGAGAAAAGGCGAGGCCAGGCAAGTCCAACCTGCCCCTTAGTATCTGGGTTGGACTTTACAGAGAAAGGTTGGGGAGATTTTGCCCCAGACTTTGTGTACCTGTATCATCCCAGGCACCTTATTTGGAAGTATCTTAAACCATTTGCCTCAAAATCTATTTGGATTTGTGCCTCAGGTGCTGTGCTGAGTGGGAGTAACCACAATGTAAACCAGCGTTTTTCATATGTTAATATTTGTACCGAGGGGCGCCTACGTGGCTCAGTCTTTAAGCCTCTGCCTTCGGCTCAGGTCATGATCCCCGGGTCCTGGGATGGAGCCCCGCATCGGGCTCCCTGCTCAGCGGGAAGCCTGCTTCTCCCTCTCCCACTCCCCCTGCTTGTGTTCCTGCTCTCGCTGTGTCTTTCTCTGTCAACTAAATAAATAAAATCTTTAAAAAAATATATTTGTACTGAGCTAGGATGGATTATTAGCTCGGTTTACCTCAGGGACAGGATCAGACAGGTGTGAGCAGGGCCCCAGGCCTGAGATCCTGCAGGAAAGAGGCTCATGAAAAAATAGAAAAGGTTATTGATGTATTTGTGTTTTAGAGAAACTGAGAGAGAAATGAGATGGAGCGGTGCAGTGATAGCCTGGTTGAGAAAAGGAGGGATGGCATGGAAGCTTCCAGAACAGGCCTGGCCCACAGTAGACGCTTAATGACCGCTTGTTGCCTGAGTGTGGAATGAGAGGCTTCTAAGGTCGGGAAGAGATGCTTTGAAGAGGACCCATGAGTATCTTGTGCTTTGGAAGGAAGGGCAATTAACTTTGGGTGTACAAGTGTTGTCCAGGGGACCCACAGCATCTGGAGGGATGGGTATCCTCTGGGTCAAGGAAAAGCAAGAGGGAAATGAGCTCTTCTGTGATCAGGACTATAGACTAACAACAAAGAAGGGTTGACACCACACCCCCCTCCCCATGAAGAGATACCCACCATTCTACCACTTAATGCTGTATGATCTCGTGCAAGTTACTTCATTACTCTGAGCCAGTTTCCCCACCTGTTTATTCAACATTCACCAACAGTTTGTTGAGCATCTACCACATGTGCCAGCCCCTTGGATACTGTAGCAAACAGACAAGCTTCTTGCTCTTAATTCGGTGGGGAGGCCGACTGGAGAAAAGGACACTCATGAAGACAGATGGTGCTACGGGCTATAAAGCACGCCCACAGGATGACGTCATGGAGGATAATCTGGATAGGGAAAGCTTCTGCAAGGAGGTGTCATTGGAACTAAAGAGGGAGCCAGTTCTGAAGAACATTCTCAGCAGAGGGAATAGCAAGGGCAAAGAGCCCCAAACAGCAAAGAGCTTGATCAGTCTGAAGAACAGAAAGGAAGCCAGTGTGGACAGAGGACCGTGAACTGAGGAGAGGGGTGAGGGAAGGTGAGAGAGGGGGGCAGGGACACGCCAGGCCTGCAGGAAGAGGGATTCCCATCTCTTGGGGTTGAGCAGGAGCCACGGCCTTGAAGGACGTAACTATGGGTCAGACTCTGAGGGCAGAGGAGGTGAAGTGTCTGAGATTAGGGGAGGGACCTGGATCCTTAGAAAGCATCCCAGATGCCAACTGGGACCCGATAGGTTGGAGCCCTTGTAAGAGAAAAAACACTTTAAATCTGGTCTAGGACAGAACCTTTTTGATTGATGTAATTCCAAATCGACTTCTGGGAAGAAGTGGGAGCATTCCTGATAAGATGATTAACCAATCCATTTTTTTATCAGCTTGAAAGAGATTAAGCTTTGTTCTGGGCATCTAATCACCCAAACCCATACCTGCTGACTGTCAGTCAATTGTCTTAGTGTTTAATCAATTGTTTAAAAAATGATCTCTTTTCTTCTTGTATCTTAGACTAGTAATGAACTAACTGATCTCTTTTCCTACCAGATGTCTCTACCAGAAGTGAATCTTTGACTTAACCTACTGAAGACCTTTTCACTTGTAGCAAGATTGTAATAAAACATTGAAATGTGGGGGGTGCCTGGGTGGTTTAGTCGGTTAAGTGTCTGACTCTTGATTTTGGCTCAGGTCTTGGGATCGAGCCCCACATTGGGCTCCTTGCTCAGCAGGGGAGTCTGCTGGAGATTTTCTCTCTCCCACTGCCCCTCCCCTGCTCACACTCTCTCTCTCTTAAAAAAAACAAAAAAACAAAAAACCAAAAAAACCTGAAACAAATAAAACATTGACATGTGCCTTCAACTGAATTTCCCAAAAAGCCTGTAACCCCGCAGAGTGGGTGGCCAGTAGGCATGGGAACCTTCCTCGTTTTCTGTGAGTGGGTCCACGGCCCCCTTGCCCCCGAGCTCCTGCTATGCCCTTCTTGTCTCCAGCGGCACATGGCCCTAGCCATGGGGCTTCCACCCAAATCCAGTTCTTACAGCCCTTGTAACTTGATGAGGAATGAGAGGAAGGCTGCATGGGTTGACTCGTGTCTCCTGTCCACCAAAAGCTATGCTGAAGTCTGAGCCCCTAGTGCCTCATAATGTGATGTCATTTGGAGACAGATTCTTTCCAGACGTAATAAGTTAAAATGAGGTCAGTAGAGTGGGCCCTAATCCAGCATGACTAGTGTCCTAATAAAAAGGGGAAATTCAGAGGCAAACCTACACCCAGGGAGGACGCCACATGAAGATGAAGGCAGAGATGAAGGTGATGCTTCTACAAGCCAAGGAATGCCAAAGATTCCCAGCACATCAGCGGAAGCTAGAGGAGAAGCATACAGTCTTCCCCACAATCTTCAGAAAGAACCAACCCTGCCGACACCTTGGTCTCGGACTTCTAGCCTCCGGAACAGAGAGAGAACATGTTTCCGTGGGTTAAGCCACCCAGTTTGTGGTCCTTTGTTACGGCAGCCCTAGCAAACTAATACAAGGGTTTTAAAGGGAACATTACCAAGCTTCCTTCAGCATGCCCAGCATGGGGCAGCCCAGAATCTTCCACCTACCCGGTCCCCACCTCCCTCCACTTTGCTGACTCTTTCCCCCTGCTTCCCCTATCCCACCTCCCTCTGAGAAAAGCAAACGTATCTTCTTGTAGGACGCATAAGGGTCTCACTTCCATCTGAAACAGCTTATCAAATTTTTTAAAGTAAACTTTTACAGAATTATAACATAGAGCCCCAAATCTTCAGGAAAAACTAGAGGAAGCCCGGGTTTCCTGCTGAGGCTTCCTTCCGCTCCCTCCCTGTCACAGTGGATCCTAGACACTCAGCGTGTCGCCCACGCTCATCAGCGCTGCCACTTCCCAACCTTGAGGTTCTCCTTTCATCCAGAGAGACCCTTTTAATTTTAATCACCCAAGGAAAACAAGTTGAAGGTGTGTGTATATATATATATATAAAGAGAGAAATGTGGGGGATTAACAAAGATGAAGGTATCTTTCAGTTGGTTTTTTCCAGCTCCTGACTTCAAGTTGACAGAAGAGAAAGTGCCTCTAGATTTTTGTCTTCTCCTTTTAGTCCCGAGGGTGGCTCACACCTCCCAGACTTTTAAAAAGACATTTGACCCTTCTCTCATAAAGTTTCTTTTCCCCAGCACAGGGCCCGTGAAGCAATTAGAGTAGAAAAATGGGTGCCCCATGGGTTGAGTTAAATTTGACAGAGATAGACCTTGAGAGTTAGTGTGCAATGTGAAAATTACATGGAACTCAAAATAGCATAGAAAATCTCTGAGAAAGGTATCATCTTGAAGACTGAGATACTATTTTTCCATAAGCCAAACACGACAGTTGCAACCTGGACCACCGTTTCTTCAGCTCAGGCAGATGGCTTCTCGGGGCCATGTTGTACGCACATTGTCTGTTGTTATTCCAGAATCCCATTCAGTGGCAAATAGGTCTCCCTGAAGCTGACCAAGGGAACATGAGGTTCATGTCCCCCATCTCACATTCCTTCTAGAGTACAGCTTTATTAAGCAGAATGGTTTATTAAACAAAATTGCCCACAGTATTTAAATGGTTGTTTTCTTTCTCTAACCTGAAGTGATTATGGTTGGATCTGCTTCATAATGAACTTTTACTACATAATAATTCAAGTTAATTTTTATCATCGTGAAACTTCTTTTGGTGAAAACCACCTTGAAGTGGAATTTAAAAAGAACACACAGAATAATTTTCAGCAGGCCAAACCTCCCACTGACAGACAAACAAACAAATAACAAAAAAGCTGGATTTCAAAACCAGTAGAAGGCATTAGAGTGTTTTCTGAGGAGCTGGACTTGAGGTGCCAAGGTCTCTGAGAGAAGAGGAAACTCCTTGAGGGGAGCCTGGCCCTCTAGGCTACTTTTCTCCTCAAGGAATTTGCCAGCTCATAAGCATTTTAGTCAGTCCGATCCCTGACTAGACTGCCCTGGAGAAGTCACTTGGGCTGTAAACTCACAGTAGGTCACTGCTGCCCACTGATCTCTGGTTACAAAAATAAGAAGAGGCTCTAAGTCACTTCAAGAAGGCAGCCCTTGGCAGGAATTCTAGAACTGTTGTGCTCTTCCTCAAGCTTGGTGGTCTCATGAGACATGGTTGGCAACACCTGTCCCTGCGTCAGGCATCACCCTGAGTGTGGTTAATTTGATGTATCCCTGTCCTCAACGGGCTCACCATCTATAGCGGGAGACCAACAGGCAAAGAGTTGATGGCCACCCAGTGTGACAAGTGCTATGAAAGATTTAAAAGGATGTCCTGGTAGCTGAGGAGAGGGGCTCCTAATCTATCCTTGAAGTGGGGGTGGAGGATAGGTGAAGCCAGGGGGGGCTTCCCAGAGGAAGTGTCACCTCAGCTGAGTCCTAAAGGACTAGTAGGATTTTCCCAGATGAAGAAGGTGAAATACTAAAAGCCGAGGGAACAACAGGTATGAAGAGAGAGAGAGCATGGCTTGTCCAGCAGAGAGAAAATAATCCTGTTTGGTGACCATGTATCACTTTGGGAGACTCAAGAGGGAAAGCTCGAGAGACAGGCAGGAACCAGACCCTAAAGAGCCTCTTGTCCCAGAAGTTAAGGAGATCCTCAAGCCATGCTCAGCAATTTCAACAAGTCTACTTGAGGCAGAACATTGACCTAGGGCATTGCTGCCCAGGAGCACAGCGTTTCGTTCCCTCTGAGAACTCTGCTTATCCTCCTATCTTGAGCTCTCATTGTCAAAGGCACATGCCTTTGATGAATAAACTAATCATCAAAGAGGCTAATCTTGCAATGTAGGTGGCACAGTAATGGCTTGAATTGGTTTGAGGTCTTGGAAAGGGAAAAGATAGGAAAGATATTTGGGAGCTGGACCTGATTGAGTGGCCTCAGTGGATGAGGACGAGGGAAAGGAGTCAAGGATGGCGCCTGGGAGTCTAGCTTGGGCAACTGGACGAATTTTCTTTTGAGAAATAGTTGTAGTCTTGTGCCTGATTTAATCTCCTTTCTAGAGTGAAAGCATCAAGGAATTTGGAACCACAAGAATTTGTGGAATACCAGCTACTTATCAGGCACCTCCATCTTCTCATTCATTCTTCACGACAACCCAAAGAGGTTAGTATTATTACTTTTACCATTTGGCAGATAGAAAAATGGCTCTAGATCCCCCAGATTGTGAATAGATGACTTAGAATTTGAGTCCAGGTGCATGTTACCCTAGAACCTGAACTCTTTAATACTAAGCTTTTCTAGGAGATCAGACTTATATCTGAACATAAGGCTGCTCTGAGTTGGTTCCAGTTTGGTGTGGCTCATAAAGCTGGCCCCGCCATCTATGGGGTGAGTTAGTATTCCTAGGTCCTCTTACACTGGGAGCCTTAGATGCTGCATAGATGGAAACTGTTCCAATGGTTAAGGTGGGCCCAGCCCTGGAAATGGAAATCCAGGGGCCTGCGACTGTTCCTCGCCTCCTGCCCTCTGTGGGTCCCATCCTGGGAGGCTCAGACACATGAGCTCTTCCCACCCGTTGAGTGCTTCTGCGGAGCTGCCAGACTTGTGCGGAGAACAATTAGTGTCAGCTGGGAGTGCAGGTGCCATGCCTGGGAACGTGGCCTGCACCCAGCAGTAGGGGGTGGGCAGGGAGCTAGTTACCACAGAGCCTGTGACATCTCTCTTCCTCCAGAAAGAGCAGATGGAAATGCTCTATTGCATACCTCTCTGAGAGGCGAGTGGCCCCCCCCCTTCTCTCTCTCCCTAAAATGGCAGCCAGGGACATTTTAATCAGTGCCTCCCAATGACCCTATGGCTTATTTCCTGCAAATTGTCTCCAGACTCTACCTGGCTTTATTCCCTGGGTCTCCTGGCCCAAACCAGGGAGTGAGCATAATAATACTGATAATCAGCAGCAGCATAATCACAGTTCAGAATTTGCAAAACACTTTCACTTGGGTGATCTCATTTTATCATTGCCACAGGCTTGTGAGATGGGCAGGGTAGGTTTATCCTTCCCATTAGTTTACAGCTGGGGAAACTGAGGCCAGAGCAGTGCAGCAAAGCTGGCGCGTGGCTGGTCCAGGGCTAATGCGGCTCTCCCTGGATCCTTTTAGAACCAAGTGTAAACGGAGGCAGGGAACACTGGTTCAGGCTAAGGGCTCCAAGCCAGCCAGCCAGGTAGGGGGGCTTCTCAAAGGCTGTAGAAGGTGAGCGTGTGGGAGGGGGCCGGGGCTGAGGTGGTGCTGGGGTGATTCGTTGGGAAAAAGGAAAACTTCTGGGCTGTTCCCTCCTTTGGTGGGTGCCTGGAGGAGCTTGTTTTAGGAGCTGCCTGGAGCCAGCCCGAATGTATCTGTACAAGCCTACCCCAGGCTCTTGTGCAGCTTAGAGGGCCAAGAATCTTCACCCACAGCTGTTGGGACAGGTCTAGACACCGCCCCCAACCCAGTTAGCCTAGGAGAGGGATGTCAGTCATCCTCCAATGCTATGCTGACGGGCCTGAAGAGAAAGGACTGGAAGTGGCACCTGCCATCTTTCTCACTCCCAGGAGCTTTGCACATTGAGTTTGAATGGCGTCTAATGCAAGACAGGCAAATTGAAGCACGTTCTCCTTTAGAGCTGATGACTGCTCCCCTCCCCATGCACGTTTGTTGTTTATTTGGACACAGCTTACGTGTCTACTTGAAAGATGCACATTTCTGTCTCCAGAGACAGCAGAATGCCAGCTCCCTGCCCCAGGCCCCCGAAGCTCTTTGCGAGGTCCTCGTCTCCATTGATGAGAGCTCTCCTCACCTTGGATTAAGCCCCATGCCTCCAAGCCAGTCGCTTTGTATTCCCAGCCTTCCAATATGAGGAAGGAAGGAAGGCAAAGAGTGAAGGGGTGAGGGCCCCTGGTCAGTTACACGGTCAGTTACATCACCTTCTTCTACCAGGGACAGCAATAAGGTTGTAATTTCAAGAAACCGGGAGTCGGATCCTGATTCTGCCACTCAGTTTCACAATCATGACCAAGTACTTCCACATTTCAGAGCTGGCTTTGCCCAGCCGTAGAATGGGGATATTAACATGCGCTCTGCCTGACTCAGACGTTTCAAGGATCGCATCAGCTAAATCAAGGCAGAGGCCTTGGTGTCAGCCTAGGACAGCCTTGCTGCTGGCTGGCACCTTCTCTGTTAGGCAGTTCTGATGGGGAAGGCTACGTTATAAATCCCAGTGTGGGCATGGGGATTGAGAAAAGTAGAAAAGAAGCAGTGGGTCGGTGGTCATCAGTTAGGAAGGCATCAGGATAGAGGAAAACTTCGCTCAGAAATGCCATCTCCCACAAGTTCAGCCTCCCTCTGGGCCTCCAGTTTTTACACGAAGGGCTGCTCTGTTTATGATCTCACCGAGCCTCACACAGCCCTGGAATGGGGAAACCATTAACTGAGGAGCTGCAACGAGTTAAGAGATAGGGTTAAGAGATATTAAGAGATGACCAAACTCTATGCCTCCTGAGGCTCGTGCTTGTAACTTTCTCCATGGTGGCTGCCCTGATGGGGAGGAAAATTCTGACCTGGGGATAGAGAAAGGAAGGCTGAGATTGTTTAAGAGAATGGGCCACTTCACGGAGATGAGGCCTGGGGTAAGGGAAAGTGCATCGGGACCTGTCTAAGAACCACACAGCATAGAGTGAGGGCCCTGGGGGTCTGAGCAGAAAGTAGAAGAAGTAGTGCAGAAATTCACTCACTGATTGATTGATTCATTCATTCTGATAGCCCTTCCAGACCAAGTGAGCGGCAGCTGAAATGATCAGACCCAGACTGGCAACTTGGGGGCCAGTGGGGTGGGATGAAGGTAGGGATGGGGATGGGGATGCTGTTGGACCACCCATGGGGGTTTTCAGAGGCATCGGGGTGAGTCTGAAATGATAACCAGAGCCACGGGTGCAGCCAGATCATCAACTTGAAGGGACTGGTCAAAGATCTAGTTGCAAGGCCTCAGGACTGAAACTTGGGACTCCAGAGCAGAGTGACAGGGTTTTCAAGGCTGCAGTTGGGCACGAGAAAGGTAGCCTGAGAGCGGGAGTGAGTGGTGGGAAGGGGCTGGAGAGGTGAGGAGTCAGATGAGAAAGATGCAGATTTATTCCTGGGACACGGGGAACCATGGGAAGATTTCAGTAATGGAAGGGTCCTGACTGAGTGTGCATTCTCGAAAGAGCAGTCTGGCTGCTGTATGGGGGATAAAAGGCAGGAGTCATTAGGTGGGAGGACGAGTACTTCGAAGGCTGCAGAGGGCCTGAACTGATTCAGTGATGATGGCAATCAGGAGAAATGCAAGGTATTAAGGAGGCAGAATCCTTTGGATTTAGTAATAATTTGCCTATGGGATGGCTTGTGAAGGGGAAGGAGATGTCAAGAGCACCTTCAGTTCTGCCGACCTGGAGGCTAGAGAACTCAGTTCAGGCTGCACTTTGCCATTACTTTCAAACTTTCAGAGCACAGGGTCACTGTCCCCTGGAGGTCTCTGCTTCTACTTCTGGGAATAGGAAAGTTGATCTAGAGTAGTGGTTTTCTAATTATAGTCCTCAGGGCCATTCTGCTGGGTGTGGCTGGGCCTCAGGGCAGAGCCTGGGGCTGGAATCAGAAGGTCTGGCTGTGTCCTCCCTCAGCCTGTGACAGTAGGCAGGACGCATTTATTTCTGAACCTGGGTCTCCCTTTGTATAAATGGAGATAATTTATTCATTTGCTCAAGAAACAAACATTTGAGGCAAAAGGTAAAAAGAAGGAGACTTGCTCACAGCTCAGGAGAAGACATCTAAGCAAACAATTACAAAGGAGCTTGCTAAGTGCCCTAGTGATATAAACTGTATGCAGAGGAAGGTGGCCCAAAGGAGGGAGGTGACTAACAAGTGCTTCTTCTACTAGAGATAGGACAAGGGGTACCCAGTAGATCAAGGGAAAGTATGATCTGGATTGAGAAAGATAGGTGGCTCTCCTTCTCCCCCTTCCTGTTTTGGCCCTTCCTTGACCCTTACCTCCTCCTTCTCTCCCTTTTCAGTAACAATCCTCTTCCTTACCTGCAGGTGAGCCCCCTGAAGGATTCTTCCAAAAGCAAGACACTGATCAATACCAAGTATAACACTGAGTCTGCAGAGAGGTGGACTAAGCCCAATATTGAGGGTGGAGGCCCCAAGGATGGACTTCCAGGCATTAAAGACAAGCCTTATTCCAAATTCTACAAGCTTGTACCCACATATGTAGACTATTCCTTGCAGGTTCTGGAGAGCAGATACCGCACTTAGCTCATAGTTGTATCCCCAGGGCCTTATGCCGTACCTGGCACGTGATAGGTGACGAATAGTTGTGTATGGAATAAATCGAGCTCCACAGAATCTTTCCATTTCGAAAGGTTATTGCCTCATGCATTTCTCAGCCTCCAGGTGAGACTGTATCCCGACCACCACACCTGGAGCCTGTTGAGACTCTTGAACAGATGAAATAAAGAACTCTCCCAGCACTGCCTCTTTCAGTGAGGAAGTCTTTCCGTAAACAAACTGTCCTCTGACCTAAACCGTGTGTTTAGTGACCATTGATTTACATTCTGGCACAAGCTTCTCCGTGGAATCAGTAACAAATTGTTTGTAGACGGGCAGCTGGTCTACCAACCACACCACTGCTTTGCAGCTTACCAAGGGCTTTCACACAAACTCAAGGGTTTTTTGGCCCTCAGAAAAATCCTAAGAAGTCAGCAGGGCAAGTATCTTAATATTCATTTTACTGGATGCAAATGGAAACTCAGAGAGGTTAGGATTCACACCACACAGCAGGTAAGCAGTGAGGCTAGGATTCGAAGCCTGGAGTCCTCTCTCAGCCCCCTAGGTTGTGGGGGAAAGCACCACTACTCGGGAGACGGCTCATGGCCAGCAAGTCCCTAGGAAGAGATGCCGGAGAGGCTGGTATAGATGGGTCATGCGTGCGACCTCACATGGCATTTCTTCTGTTCCTCTGTCTCATATTGCTGTCATATCATAAATAGAGGCAAGATGACTCTTCCTTTCCATCCACCCACCCTGGAGCCACCCCCACCTGCTACCCCAGGAGAGCTTCCTCCAGCTCAGCCCTCTGGTTGACATTTCACTACCTGAAAGGGCTTGGCATTGGCTCCATGGGGTAAGATTATCTCATGGATACAGCAGGCATCTACTCAAAATAGGCTTAGCTTTCCACAAATGCCACTCTGGGGCATGTTGTTCTTACCCTGGCCAGTGAGCCATGGTGCCATAGTGAGCTGTCCTGTCCTCACTTGGAGCACATTTCCCTGGGGATAGCCTTTCTTTTTTTTTTTTTTTTTTTTTCTTTTTTTCGGGGTAAAAAAGCCAAAGGCGAGTAGAGACAGATATGGGAAAGGTCACATGGCCAGGAAGAAGAGAGCCTCCGGGCCTCAGGAACCATAAATTGGCAGCTACAGTTCCTCCAAGCAACAAACTAGTGAGGAAAGATCCAGAGGCCCGGGTCTGTGTT
The DNA here is from genome assembly GCF_002201575.2 of Neomonachus schauinslandi. Lineage (NCBI taxonomy): Eukaryota > Metazoa > Chordata > Mammalia > Carnivora > Phocidae > Neomonachus > Neomonachus schauinslandi. The sequence continues at coordinate 73,344,631 of NC_058413.1, read as the reverse complement.
CCAATAGCCATCTGACTATGGGAACATTCTGTGAAATTGGAGCGTCAAAGGGTCAATGGCTCTAACACCTGGCCTTCTGGAACACAGCCATGTGTCCTGTCTGAGAGAGGTTCCTGCTTGGAAGGGCATTCAGGCAGGGCTCCTCACATCTGCAGACCCTCAGCTGGGTAGCAGTCTGGGTCTCTAGCCTTCTAGTTGCTGAGCCTGGGATGCCTGACGGGGGTGGGGGATGGGGGAGGAGGGTAAAGGAGGAAACAATTGGAGATATTCTTGCTATATGTGTCTTTCCTTCACTTTGGCCTGAGTCCCACATTCTGCAATAGTACTGTAATGGAGAAGGGAACAGAGCACTGGATGGCACTCAGGAGACTATTGTTTACTTTTTCTTTTTTTCAAATTTTAATTTAAATTCTAGTTAGTTAACAGACAGCGCAATATTAGTTTCAGGAGTAGAATTCAGTGGTTCATCACCTACATACAATACCCAGTGCTCATCATAACAAGTGCTCTCCTTAATACCCGTCACCATCTAGCCCACACCCCGCCCACCTCCCTCCATCAACCCTCAATTTGTTCTCTATCATTAAGAGTCTCTTATGGTTTCTCTCTCTCTCTCTCTCTGCCTCCCATATGTTCATGTGTTTTGTTTCTTTTTTTTTTTTAAGATTTTATTTATTTATTTGACAGAGAGAGACACAGCAAGAGAGGGAACACAAGCAGGGGGAGTGGGAGAGGGAGAAGCAGGCTTCCCGCGGAGCAGGGAGCCCGATGCAGGGCTCGATCCCAGGACCCTGGGACCATGACCTGAGCCGAAGGCAGATGCTTAATGACTGAGCCACCCAGGCGCCCCCATGTGTTTTGTTTCTTAAATCCACATATGAGTGAAATCATATGGTTTTTGTCCTTCTCTGACTTACTTCGCTTAGCATAATACACTCTAGCTCTATCCACATTGTTGCAAATGGCAAGATTTCATTCTTTTTGATGGCTGAGTAATATTCCATTGCATATATATACCACATCTTCTTTATCCATTCATCAGTCATTGGACATTTGGGCTCTTTCCATAGTTTGGCTATTGTTGATAGTGCTGCTATAAACATTGGGGTGCATGTACCGCCTTTGAATCTGTATTTTTGTGTCTTTTGCATAAATACCTACTAGTGTAATTGGTAGATCATAGGGTAGCTCTATTTTTAACTTTTTGAGGAACCTCCATACCATTTTCCAGAGTGGCTGCACCAGTTTGCATTCCCACCAACAGTGTAAGAGGGTTCCCCATTCTCCACACCATCACCAACACCTGTTGTTTCCTGTGTTGTTGTATCTCCTTGTGCCTTTGATTTGTATTTCCCTGATGATGAGTGATATTGAGCATCTTTTCATGTGTCTGTTAGCCATCTGGATGTCTTCTTTGGAAAAGTATCTGTCCATGTCTTCTGCCCATTTCTTAACTGGATTATTTGGTTTTTGGTTGTTGAGTTTGATAAGTTCTTTGTAAATTTTGGATTTGAAACTACCCCTTTACCAGATATGTCATCTGCAAATATCTTCTCCCATTCCGTAAGCTGCCCTTTTAGTTTTGTTGATTGTTTCCTTTGCTGGGTGGAAGCTTTTTATCTTGATGAAGTCCCAATAGTTCATTTTTGCTTTTGTTTCCCTTGCCTCTGGTGACGTGTCTAGTAAGAAGTTGCTATGGCTGAGGTCGAAGAGGTCACTGCCTGTCTTCTCCTCTAGGATTTTGATGGTTTCCTGTCTCAAGAGGCTATCCTGATCCCAATACCAGCTCTTCTTTGACCCAGGGTGGATCCCTTAACCTCTCTGGGCCTCTGTTTTCTACTATATAAAATGGGGGTGCTGTTAACGGTCATAGCTGCCTCAAGAATGGTAGATAATGGCCAAAGTCATTGGGAGAGGCATCACACTGCAGCTGGCCATTTCCCTGGCCACAGTGTCATAGTATTTATCTCTCTATTCTGTTTACTTAGATCCATTGGTCTCATATACTATGATTTTTCTTTTCCCTCTTTCCATTAGAACAACCTTATAAGATCCTCCCATGCTGAGAAATTTTTATTTTCACCTAACTGTGAGCATCTTGTAGTCAGGGTCTTCACCTTATCTGTATTCACAGGACCTAGCACAGTGCTTACCTGACCCTAATAAGTGTCTATTGAAGGGATGCCTGGTATTTTCCCCCAACAGAACCCCCATGACTCCAAAATATTTTTTTATATTTAACAAGCAGGTATATTAAGCTTACAATGCACCAGGCATTATTCTGAACATTAAACATGTACAAATTCATTTAGTAGGTACTACTGTTACACTCTCATTTTAAATATCAAAGTCCATGTCTGATAAATCCAATAACTGGGTGTCCTATTGGTTTGTTTCTCTTGTCAATTTTTCTCTTGGTTTTGATCCTTTTTGTTCTTTTTCTCTTGATCTGTCTGATGATTTCAGATTGAATGCTAGTAATTGTTCATGGACAATGAATTGTAGAGACATTTCAAGGTTCTGGAGGATGTTACTGTTCTCCAGAGTGGACTTGCTTCTGCTTCTGAAGTCAGTTAGGAGAGAAGCAGATGAGGTTAATCAATTTTGATATTAAGCTGATCCGAAGTGTGCCTCAGTCTGTGATGACTGGCATTTCAGGTTCATCTTTACTCCTAGCGTGTTGCCTTTCAGGGCCTTCCACTCTGATGGGCCCTTAATCCAATTTTTAACTTTCCAAATCAAAGTGACTACCGCAGCTCTGCTCGGCTTCTTAGCTTCTCAGCTCCCATGTCACCATTTCCTGCTCAGATTCTTGGTCTCTTGGCTGCTGTTCAGAAATCGGCAAATATCTGGAGGGGAAAATTGACTTCAAATATCAAACCAACTTCTCATTTTCTTCTCTTTGGGATTTTGACCATTCAAGTCCTCACTTCCTTGTTCCTGTCAATACCTTTTAAAAATTATATATGTAATATATATATACATACACATTATACATAATTATATATACTTTAAAAGTATATACTATATTGTATATATAATTTTTATATATTTATAAAAATATGTATTAGTTATAATATATATATTACAGCTATCATAATATATATTTTAAAGTATATATTTACATATTTATGTATATATACACATATAAACTCTTAAATAGACATATTTATTATATTTAAATATATGTATTTCTGTTTTTATAGCTCTGCTTTTATGGTTGTTCTTAGTGAAAAGCTATTCTAATATAGTAGTCAGTCCCTTCTGATCCACTGGGGATATGTTCCAAGACCCATAGTGGATGCCTGAAACCACAGATAGTTGATGCACCCTATATATACTGATTTTTCTTATACATACATACCTATGATAAAATGTAATCTATAAATTGGGCACAGTAAGAGATTAACAACAGCTAGTAATAAAATAGAACAATTATAAGAATATGCTGTAATAACAGTTACGTGAATGTGGTCTCTCTCTCTCAGTATTGCACTGTATTCACCTTTCTTCTTGTGGTGATTTGAGATGAGAGCATGCCTACGTGAGGAGATGAAGTGAGGAGAATGATGTAGGCGCTGTGACCTAGTGGCAGGCTACTATTGACCTTCTCACTACAGTCAGAAGGAGGATCATCTGCTTCTGGACCATGAGCGACCATGGGTAACTGACCCTCACAGAAAGTGAAACAGCAGATAAAGGGGGACAACTGTACAAGCTTGTCTGCCAGAGTTGGAAAATACAGTGCTTATCCCTATTTTATACATGAGGAAACTGAGGCATAGGAATAACTTGTCAAATTACTATGTTTAAGTGAGACATTCACTCATTTATTTTATTTTATTTTTTAATTTAAATTCAATTAATTAACATATAATGTATTATTTGTTTCAGGGGTACAGGTCTGTGATTTTATTTTATTTTTATTAGAGAGAGAGAACATGAGTGAGCGGAGGGGAGGGGCAGCAGGGGCGGGGGGGTGGAGCACAGAGCCTGACACAGGGCTCGATCTCACAACCCTGAAATCATGACCTGAGCTGAAATTGAGAGTCAGACTCTTAACCGACTGAGCCACCCAGGTGCCTCACATTTACTCATTTATGTTTTAAAAATATTTACTAAGCACTCCCCATGTATTAGACACTGTCCTGGGCACCTGGGACACAAAATTAACGAGCCAGTCCTTGTCCTTCAAGATCTCTCTATCGAGTAGACATCACTTATACTTTGGTGTAGCCAGGGACGCTACTGAGGCAGGTAAGGTGCTCCAGGAGCTCAGGTAAGGTGATAGCATGCTGACCTGTACCTCCTTCCCCGCAGAAATTTCTCTCCTAGTATGCAGTGAACGTCGTCGGGTGGCTCACTTCACTTCTCTATCTCCAGTGCCTAACAGTGCCTGGAACAAGGCAGGTGTTCTGTAAACACCGGCTAGATTGTGTTGAATTAATTTTCAAACAGGAAAGAAGAAAACTTGATGGGAGGAAAGCCACAAGATGCTGGAGCCTCGTTCAGCCTGGTGGTCAGAAGTCCCTGGTCCCCCAGCTCTTCCAGCGGCTCTCTGTGTGAACGTGGCAGGTCACCTCCCCTGTCTGACCGTGTTCTCTCATCTGCAGATTGAACACGCTGGACTAGATAACACCTAAGGTCCCTTCCAGGGATATGTCCCTGTAGCCGAGTATGACCCCACGGAGGTGGAATGCCACAGCTCACCCCCAAGGTCCCCATGTCCCCTTTCAGTCCTGCAGCACAGACAGTCGGTCAGACAAAACCAGGGTGGCTATCCCTAGGTCTGTCTCCGTGTTTTCTCCTGTGGATAGATGCAGTGTCGTAAAAGTTTCCCGAGCTCACCTGGCCAATGCCAGGAGTCTTCCAGAGCCGGGAGCGTGAGGAAACGCTTTTTAGGTCCCCTTCGGCTGGGCGTGTTGTGGCCAGCCTACTCTGCCTCCCACTTTCCAAGCACAAAAGCTGCTTTCCTGTTTGAGAAAATAGCTCTGTCTCTGTGGCAAGCACAATGCTTGTCCCAGCTCAAGCGTGGGAAGGACTCCAGTGCCCTCGCCTCAGTGGCTGAGCGGGGATTCTCTCTGCAGACACCCATCTCCCCATCTCCCTGGGATCTGGACATGCTCACAAAGGCTTCCAGAGAAACAAATGGACACAGATGTGCACTTGGACCCGCAGCCCCTAAGAGAGCGCCTGCCTCCACAAGGCTCTGCGGAAACCCCTAGGCCCTAGCACCAGAGCATCAAGGGGTGGTGTAGACGTCCAGCCGGCTCACCTCCTTTTATGGATGAAACGCTGGACCCCGAGAGCCCATGGCTCTCTGATTTTCAGGGTAGGGCATGGAATCTGATGTCACCATGAGACAGCCCAGCGGGGCCCCGGGGCTGGCAGCCCGGCTTGACTTCACTCTCGAACCTCATGATCAACCTTCTGGTCTTTTCACATCACGCGTCCTGTGAGCCACAGAGCCCGCAGTCCCCCAGCCTCCCGGCCGAGTCCTCACCCCACACACTGAAGTCAGCCGGGGGAAGCATGTGGGCCCAATTAGGTATTTCCAAACAGACAATTCCAGAAGGGATGGGGGGGAGGCAGGGGAGGCAGCCAGGGTTGTTTTCCTGGATTATGCAGTTACTGACCTAAATTTCAGGCTGGGGGAGAAAAAAAAAGGGAGAACTGCCTCAGGTAACACTGACATGTTGGAGGAAGTGCAGAGGAGATGAAATGACCGCCTGGGGTCTTTGAAAATGTTGTCTGTTTTAATTGGATGTGTCTCTTCAGACCCGGCTGGTGGCGGGCCCATCACAGGCTCCTTTTAATCAGTGCCTTTCACATTTCCCCGCTGCGGCTTCACACAGAATAAAGAGCGACGGGGCAGGGGCCGAGGAGGGGAGGACGGGATTCCAAACTGAAATATGATAATTTAGGAGCGGGATTTTATTTAAAACGGAATTGCTGGGCTCCTTCTGCTTTGTGCCTCCATGAGTACATTTTTTTCTAAGGAGAAAGAAACCATTCTTCTCTTGGAGTCAGAGCCTGGAGTGAGCTCCTGGCCCATTTTCTTCTCTTTTTCTAGAATATGCATGTGTGGGGAGGTGTTCTTCTTTTCCAAGGTTTCCTACAGCAGAATTCACTGCTGCCCAGCCCAGTGGGCAGTGGAGAAAGAAGGATGGGCTCTTGTGGCTAAGGGTGGAGAGGATTTGGCGCAGGAGGGGCCGGGCTTTGTCGTTGCAAGGGCCGGGCAGGAGCAGAGGGACCATTGACAGAATTACTGACATAGCTAAGAAAATAGCCGATCAATCTTTGCGGTGGGACAAGTATGAGAAAGGAAGCTATGAGAACTCAGAGCAGTCTGGTGGTCAGTCTGCGCATCCAGACAGGCTTCCTGGAAGAGGCGACCTGCTGTAAAGGAAGTAGTCAGGGGAAGAGCTGGAAGAATTAGTTCCATACCAGCAGAGCAGAGAAGCAGCTCCTAATGGCTACGCTTTGGGGAGTTAGGAGTGCCGGAAATAAGTTGCAACAGAGGGTAAAGACTCTGGAGAGTGGGCAGGGGCCATGCCCTGCAAGATTAAAATGGACCAGACTGCTGAGAGTCACCTGTCCTCTTCCTGGGCATCTTCCCGACTATTCTTCCCAATGGACATCTTCCCATGGTTCTGAAGCTTTTCCCTACAAAGGGAGCTCCGATTCGTCATCAGGAGCCCTGGCTTCGTGCAGAGGTCAAGTCCCGCCTATGGCACTTGATAGATATGGGCTGGATCATAGGTCTCTCTGAGCCTTGGTTTCCTCTTTAGTCAAATGGTGATGACAATGACCTCTCAGGGCAGCCATGAGGACCAAATGGGAAAACGCATATGAAGATGCTCAGAAATGCCCCAGAAATGCCAGGGTTTGTTGGTTGGCAACGCTCTTACTCCAAGAGAAGAATGGTTTCTTCTGCGCCCTGCATCTCTTACAGGTTTCTGTCCTTGTGTCTGCTCCCACCACCTGTACCTTTCCTCTTCCTGGTTTTTCTGAGCTGTGGGGGAGCCCCAGATCTCTTGTCCTGAGGTTCAATAAGGCCACGGCCGCCCCTCCTCTGCTGAAAAGAAAGCCGCGTCCGCTTTGCTCACTTCCCTGAGATGCCCAGGAAGCAGCGTGGACGTTTCTGGAGCGGCCCCTCGACGTGGCCTTGCAGGATCTGCAGCAAGCGATCTGACCAGGGACAGTCCCCGCGGCGCTTTCTCGGTCCCGCCTTGGAGTCCGCCTCCTGCGGCTGGCCTGCCACCAAGTCCCACTTTGCTCTCCTAGAAAGCGCTTCTCCCTGAGATAAGTGAACACGGCCTCTGACTGGCTCTGCAGAGCCCATACGGGGCAGCCCTCTTCCTCTTGCCCTGTTCTACTGAGGGCGGACCAGAGAACATCTCGGAAGGCCTGTGGGAGTGAGGCATTTCAGTGCTGTGGCTCAGTGTGCAACGTGGCTTGACCACCCACTCCACCCCCTGCAGAGGCTCCAAGCTCGGCCCAGGGGCACAGGCCTGGGTGCAGTGCAGACCCTAACCCCTGAGTACACGTCACCACACGATGCCTGGAACATCTGTTCACGCGGACTGGAAAGTGAATGACACCTCCTGGGTTGACAGTGCGTAACCTGTGCAGCTGTCCGCGATGGCCCTGCTTACACATTCTTAACAGTGTGTTTTTACGGTAACTAGTAGAGCTCAGAATTTCACTGCTAGCTCGAACTGATCAGGCATTTAGAGCTTAGTGATTGAACAGTTCTAATAGAGGAGAAAGCACGGACTGCGAGTCAGCCTGACCTAGGTGCTAATCCCAGGCCTGGCGCTTACAAACTAAGAAATGTAGAAAATCTCTTTAAGCTTCAATTTGTTCATGTGGGAACATAATACGTAATTTCTGGAACTGTTGTGAGAACAAACATTTTACAGGTAAAGCACATTTTACAAAAAAAGAGACGACACAGAGGTTGAGGGCTGGCTTGAACCTAAGTGTCCTGGCACCAAATTACATATAAGAGGTATCAATAAATGCTTGATAGACTGAGAAATCATATCCACGACAGGCCTTCAGGGGATGGTTCTGTGGGAATTTTATTTAATCAAAGTAATTGTGAATACTTTCCAAATTTCTAACCATCAGTATGATGAGGCCCGAAAGAGAAGTTACTACTGAGCTAAGCCTTGGTAAGTGACCAGGGATGATCCAAGTGAAGGAGGGACAGCATGCTCTGGGGACAGAGATGGCACGCACACAGACAAAGCCCTTGGCTCTTTGATCCTGGGCAAGTCACTGACCTCTCTCGGTCTCAACGCTCTCTTCTGTAAAATGAGAAGGTCGGACCAGCTCTCTGGTTCTCAATCCTGGCTACAGGTCACGATCATCCGGGGCACATAAGAAGCCACCAAAGCTTAAGCCCCACCTCGTATTAATTCGATCAGAATTACTAGGGGTGGAACTCAAAAGATGCTACTCTTGAAGGCCCCAGGTCAGCATGAGGGGCAGCCAGGACTGGGGACCACTGGGCCAGGGGGTCACTGAGCTGCTTTCTGAGTTTTTCTCTGACAGTCTATCTTACAGATTGAGATAAGTCTGATACAGCTTTCCCTTTAATTTTGTTTTCACTAATAAAAATTTAATAGCATACAAAAAATTAAAAAAAAAAACAGCAGTTGCTTTAAAAAAAAAAAAAAGCACACTGAACAGAAAGAAAGTTTTGGGAGAAAAAAACAAAGCAGAGGTTTGTTTGCATACCAGTAGTTAACTGCTGCCTGTTCCTTCAGGAACGTCCGTGGATGGAATCGTCCCTCCCGACCACTCACTTCAAGGCTTTTGGATGGGTGGCAGTTCATTTACCAAATGTAGAGAAATAAGTCACGGTCCTCATCACTGTGACCAGGCGTACCTCAAATGCGCCTGTGGGATGACTGGCTGTCATGAGTTTGCTAATCAACCGCCACAGCAAAGTACCATAAGGTGGGAGGCTTTGAAAGAGCAGAAATTTGCTCCCGCACAGGTCTGGACCTGAGAAGTCCCAACTCTGAGTGTCAGCAGGATGAGGCTTTCTCCGAAGTCTCCAGGAGACTCTCTGCCCCAGGCCCTTCTCTTAGCTTCTGCTGCTGCTGGCAAGCCTTGGCATTCCTTGGCTCGTAAACCCGTAACCCCAGTCTTTGTGATCACCTGGTGTTCCCTCTGTGAGCGTCTGCGACTGTGTCTCTCCTCTTGTAAGGACAGGAGTCACGTTGCATTAGGGCCCACCTGACATTCTCCTCCTAACCGGATTACACCTGCAAAGACCTTATTTTCAAATAAAGTCACACTCACAGGGACTGTGGGTTAGGGCCTCAACATACCTTTTTTGGGGGGGGAGTGGACACAATTCAACCTATAAAACTGGCCAAGGTGAGCAATTTGGTGAAACCCTTGGGCAGCTCAGAAAGCTGACCTAAAACACTTCGTTCTTTGAATAAACTGATTGAGCCAAATGATGAACCGACTGGACACAACTTCAGTGTTCACTACTGAGGTGGCGATAAAAGAATAAAAATGCAACAAGAACATCTAACCCAGGTTAGTATGTGAAATCCAAACTTACAAGGTAGGTAAATTATGAGAGGATTATGGGAGAGCATTTTGATTTGTGAAAATGTTTTACTGCTTCTCCAGAGACCAACATTTAGACATCACGTTATACTTTACAAATCCCTTTCATATATACTAACTTTCTCAGATACTCTCAACAATCTGTGACAGAGATGTTATGAACCCATTTTACCGATAGGATGAAGAGACTCCCCTAGAAATGGGAGACCCAAGGCTCCTCATGGTCCCACAGACACCGGGCTCTCCCCCCACCCCCAACACGCCTTCTCCTCAGGGTCTTGAGAGTAAGCTCTCCCCATCTTACATAACTGAATTTCTGGAATGTTGATTTGCAGCTTAGTGGGAGCATAAAATTCCTGTGTGAGACTGTGTAAAATAAAACTTATCTCTGCTTGTGGTCAACCCTAAAGCACTGAAAAGAAGAATCAGATTTTCTTGAGGAAGCAAAAAGAGCTTGGAAAACTTCATGCAGAGCTTGGTGAATTTTGCCCACTCTCAGTGACAGACAGGCAAGATCTGTCCTCCCCACCACCTAACTCCAGTCCCTTGGGTGCTCAGCACTTACCGACTCCTTGTACTATTTAAAACAGCAGGCTGGTGATTTTCTGTTGACATTTAACAGTAAAATTGGCATTGGGCTGGTATGTTTTCTCTGGTTAATTTAGAAAGAGGTCTCATTTGAAAAAAGGATTTCATTAAGAATGAGGTTTCCACTTGGGAAAATAGTATCACAAACAAGTGCCTCTAACAATTATACCACTCTTAATTTAGTTCCCATATTAACTTGTGTCTTACTCGCCTCCTCTGAGAGAGGCCCAGAATCACATACACTCTCTAAGGACTGACCTTAGGCAAAATTCCACTGAAGTATTTGGCAAACACTTTCTGAGCACCCAACGTCTCTCAGCGTATACGTAGTAAATAAAACAGCAAAATCCCCATTCTCTGCTGGAAAGGAAGAGAGATGACAAGCCCACTAAGTAAAGAAGTCCTATACAGTAGCTTAGTAGGACAATGGGGTGAGGGGGAGAAGGGCCTTATAAGCCAACGTGAGGACTTCAGCTTCTACTCAGAAATACGGAGGTCTTTGCATAAAGGAGGCTGTAAGAGAGGTTTTTAAACAAAGTGACATGATCTGAGTTATGTTTTAAAAGGATCATTCTGGCTGCCATTTTGAGAATAGACAGTGTGGGTTGTAGATGTGTGACAAGAGTAGACAAAACAAAACAACGAAGAATCTTGTATACCCAGGAGGCAAGTGAGGATGACTTGGGCCGGCATAGCAGTGATGGGGGCCGCGAGGAGTGGTCAAGGTCTGTGTTGAAGTTAAAGCTAATGGAAGTTTCTTGATAGACTGGATGTGAGGCATAGGGAAAAGAAAGGAATCAGTGATGTCTCCAAGATTTTTGTCCTAAATAACTAGAAAGGTAAGAGTTGTCATCAACCAAGATGTGAAAGACTGAAAATGAATCAGGTTTGAAGGAGAAGATGAACATTTGGAGAGTTTTCATATTTGAGATGTCTACTAGGTATCCTCATGGAGATGTCTGAAGTTCCAGGGAAGTTGGCAGCATATAGGGGAAAATTAACCTCCCAAGACTGGACACAGTCATCAGGAGGATATAGGGACAGAGAAGAATAGACCCAAGGGACCCCAGGCACTCGGACATTTGGAGGCTGGAGAGATGAGGAGGAACCAGCAGAGAAGACTGAGAAGGAGTTGCCAGTGAGGGGGAAGGAGAACCAGGTGAGCCTGTGGCCCAGGAGCCATGAAAAAAGGAGGAAATGTGATCGACTCTGCCAAATGCTTGTGTAAGTCTGTGGATTGACTTTTGTTTTTGTTGTTTTGTTTTTAAGATTTTATTTATTTATCTGAGAGAGAAAATGTGTAAGCATGAGCAAGGGGAGGGGCAGAAGAAGAAGTAGATTCGCGCTGAGTCAAGAGTCCGATGTGGGACTTGATTCCAGGAGCCTGGGGAATCATGACCTGAACTGGAGGCAGACGCTTAACCGACTGAGCCACCCACGTGCCTCGGGCTGACTTTTGGAGTTAGCAATGCAGAGGCCATAGTAAAGAGGCCATCTTTAATACTAAGGGCTATGCCTAAAGATTTGTGTCCAGAATATTTGTCGTGATACCATCAAGAATCCTGGAATTTGCAAATTCTTCTCTAAAATGATTTTTCCCACTGTTTAATTCGTTCAAACTTTTTAAAAGCCAAGAATAATCACATCCTTAAATTTCTCCAGAGTCTGTTCATCCCTTTTCACCATCTTCAGAAATCACTGGTGCTAGCTATATGTTCTGTGTTCCATTCTGTTAGTTTTGACCCTGAGATTGACTCCTGACTTCACTTGCTAGCAGTGTCAATGTGGGAAAATTACTTCAATTTCCTTACCTATAAAATGGGAATTTTAATAAGAGCTCATGGAAGTTTTGTAAGGGATGAATGAGAAGATGTTTGTATAACACTGAAAAGGTAATGTTGTTGGTAGAGATAAGCAAAGTTTCTCATCCTTCCATGAGATTACTGCCTACATGACCAAAGGCAGGCAGGACAAGTCACTTTGAGAGGTAAATGCTGGGTGGTTCACTAAATTCCCTCACTAGCTAGGAACTCCTTTCTAGACACATGCCTCCCAGCATACAAACTGGAGCCTCAGCAAAATCAGAAAATTCGTGTATGTCGTGGATGTTCCAATTGCTTGAGGACATTCAAAACCCATGCAATTTAAATCTGCAATTACTAATAAGGATCAATTACACTGGTGGTACAAGAAGGAGCAAGTAGGGCGAGGGGTGGAGTAAGTAATACCCCTTGAATGGGTTTTCCCAGAAGACTCTTGCATGTAGTATTGATGGCTTAAAAAAAAAAAAAGATATTTCAGGCCAAGGGAACAGCATGTGCAAGTGAACAGTCTTTAAAGAGCATGGCTTTTGTGGGTAAATAGTTCTGTAAGGACAAAGAAGACGGTAAAAGGGTCAGGGTAGGGGTGGGGCAGTGGGTAATGAGAAAGGAGTTCAAGCAAGAAGGCAGAGACACGTCAGTGAGGTCCTGTGGGTTATGCCAAGGAGTGAGCTTTCCCAAAGGAAGTAACTAGAACCACTGAAGAGCTTTATGTAGGAAGTGGCATGGCCAGATTTGTATTTTAGGGCTACAACTTGGATGGCAGAGTGTAAGATGGTCTAGAGGGGAGGACAGTGGACACTAAGTCTGCTGACACCATTTCCAGTTCTCTCTATGTGACATATTCCGTTCTTCTTCAATCTCCATGGATGTCATGCGAATTTTCTTCTAGCATATACTTGAAGAGATCTCCCAGTTTCAAATGTCGTCACTCTATTCTCTTCCAACTCTGTTGTTCTTGCTCGTCCCAGATACTCTGAGACCACTGGAATTATCCTGAGAGATTTCCTTGATCTTATTCATTAGTATTCCAATGATTGCCACCCCCCCCCCCCGCCAAATTCCAAATAATGGTTGCAGTTTCTCCAAAGTCAGCGACACCAGCTCGAGTAACAGATGACATGATGGATGCCTTCTCCTCACCAAACCCCCATCTTCTAGGCATGCTGTACCTGTCACTAGGGACTCCTGGGTCAGGATCAAGGCCCCCAAAAGGACTCTTCTTAGGGTTCAAAGTGTATAATCATCTTGAGATAATTCCTCCCCGAATGAGGTTTTATGGGATGCAAAGAACAGCAGCTTTGGAGTCAAGTGTGTGTCTTCTCAGAGGCCCTGCCCCTCTATATGTGCATTCTGGTACCTTCTTTAGTCCCAGAGAGAGACAAAGCTGCTTCTCCCAGGCTGCTCTTGCTGCCCTTTCCTCAACAGGCAATGTTGAAAATAAAGATGCACTGTCATTGGCCTCATAAGTAGCTTTAGACCCTCTGTATCTTCTGTTGAAGGTCACTTCCCTTCCATCTTGCCCCTGTCCTCTTCCTGCCAAATCTCATGCCATCAGCCATGTCCTAGACATGGTCACGCTTGCTGAGATTTTGGCTTCCCAAGACTCCTATCTCCCAAGAACTTCAATATTTGGTTTCCACCAAACATCTTGTGGAAGTGCTATTTTGATTACATGCTTTTCCTACTCCTAGAAACTTCCACAATTACATGGAGTAATAGAATTGCAAGTCGGCCTCTCAAGGCCCTTCTGTCCTCCCTGCCTCTGGGCAGGAAAATAACAGAACAAAATATTTTGCCAAGGAAAATACTGCGGAATATCTGGCAAGTCACAAAATGTGTATTCGCATGGCTGGGAGAATGGCTTGGGAACTCACCTAGTCACTTGAGCCATTCATAGAGACAGACAGAATCTCCTCTGAGGATCTGGGCCTGGGCCGCAGGAGGAATCAGAGCACGGTTTGTGCACTTCCAGGTAGGTTTAATTAAAAGGGAAAAAAAAGGAAGAAAGGGGTCTTTTTTTTTTTTTTTCATCTTTCTCAGAATGCTGTATCTGAATGGAAGGAACAGATTGTAGCTAAAGGCCAACTTCCGGCTAATATTATGATGGGGCAACTCATCTTGATATTTGTCAGAAGTTTTTACTAATGTATCCTAGAAGAATAAAATGTAATTGACAACAAACAGAGAAAAGTTAACATCATTGAGGCTTTGAAGCTAATGGGGGTGAAGGCGAGGGAGGAGCTGAACCCAACCAGGTTTCTACTTGGGGACTCAGACATATTGCTCTTTCAATATTTTAAACCATCTCTCAATAAAAGACACAGAATCATCCTCACTCAAGCATAAATGAATAACAACAACCTACAATATGTCTGTTTTTTGAGCAAGGATCAAAACTTGAAGCTAAAAGTAGATGCACTGAACAATGGCAAGGAGGTATCTGGGACAAAGTTGGCTCAATGTTCTGCAAACCAGAAAGCATGAAAGGTTGGCCGTGGCTTTCTTCACATGTCAGCCGGGTCCACCCTGAGGTGAGACCTGTTTAGAGCTCCCAACTGCTTATTATACCCGAAAAGCCATTTCACACCTCCATGTTCCCTTACCCTTTCCTTGAATTCTACTGTTCTGCCTTCAAACCCAACTCAGACATCCCCTTCCCCTCCTCAGACATCGCCCCTCCTCCAGCTGACCTCTGAACCCAGAACACATCTCTATCGCCATATTCTGGATGCTGTTTCATAATGTATTTGTTCACATGTCTGCCTCCTCCACTGGCCTGTGAGATGGCCAACAGAGCACTGTGGCCCACAGGATTGGCACAGAGTAGATGTTCAGAAAATACCGGTGACTTTGAATTGAATTGAAAAGTGGTTGGATCCCTTCAATCTCTCACGGTGGGGACTGTTCAGGCTGAGTTTCTCTGGCAGCAATTTCTAAAGCAGACTTTTTTATTATTATTATTATCGTTGAAGGCTCATTGGGTTATCCATTTTGGGTATAGGACAAATGACTCCAGCTTTGCAGGTGAATGTCAGGGCAGTAATCTCACACATCATGAAGCTGCCATGTTTTATCTGGACCCATTCCAAACCAACTCTTAATTGTTTGGGAAAAAAAACAGTTCTTCCTTACTTTTTCTGAACAAGCAGTTAGGGATTGCATTCTGACATGGGGAAAGTGGGTCTTATCATTTAGACCCCACCAGCCATGGTCCCAGCCCTGCCACCCCTGCCAGGTAGGAAGTCTCGGTTATGAGAACACGCCCCCTCTCTATCCTCACCTGCAGCTCAACTGACCTAAACCTGACCAGCTTCCTTTCTAGATCTTTACTGTGTCTCACCCTCTAGTCTGCACATTTGTGTCTTATGCCTCTTTAGGTCTCTCCCATCACCTTGCAAAATGACTAGTAGTAGTAGTACTGCTACAGAGTACTACTAGTACTGAGTACTGCTAGTACTGAGTACTACTAGTACTAAGAACTCAGTAAATATTTCTTTTTTTGAAATTCAAGTTACTTTTTTCATGAGCCCTCAATTTCAAATTCAAATTACCTTTTCCATTATTGCTAATGAGAGTGAAGAATTTTTCATTCAGCACCAGAGTCAAAACATACCAAAAACTGTTTTTTGAGTATATGCATGCTGACAACATGGTCACTAACATTTACTGAACGTCTCCTCTATGCTGGGTACCATGTTAATTTTGAATGCATGGTCTTACTTTTGTAATAACGTGTGAAGTAGAGGTTTTGGTCATTTGTGATACGGAAGGGGTGACTAAGATCCCCAACATCACACAGCTAGCAAATGCAAGAAGCAGGATCTGACCCCATCTTAGATTCCAGCCCTGTGTTTTTCTACTACCTTGCTCTTCAAGATGTGGCAAGACACCAAGCATGAACTGAATGCCACCAAATTCTTTTCTTTCCAGTCTGTCACTCTGCATACATTTATAAACCCTCCCACCCCCAGGATTTTGAGGAGAAAATTTAAGAACCATTTTTTTAAAAATTCTGAGTCATTCCCTTGTCATTGTCCAGAGCAGTAGTCTTGGGTTTCAGAAACTGTGGTAAACCAATGGGCTTAATCTCAATACGGTATTTTGAAGATTTTATGGAACAAGACATTCCCCCATTCGTGTTACCTAACAAGCTATTTGTTTTTTCCTACCTGGGGAGAAGTTCAATGTCTTCTTCAAAGAGTCTGATCAAACAAGTGAATATCAAGTGGAAACATTTTGCCTACTTTCCTGATCCTTTGGGAATCCTTAACAATGGGATATTTGAAGAGCTTTTCTAAGTTGGGTTATTTTTAAGAGCTTTTGACAAAGTTGAGGCCTGGCTGGCCTTCCTTTGTGATCCAGCTGCTGTGGGGAAGAGCCTGGTTTTGTCTTTGTTCTGTAAGAAGGAAGCAAACACAAGAAGCCTAAAAGAGAATGAACACCACAGAAAGAGGGAAATCTCTGATCCCTGTTTCTCCCTCCCCACCACCGTATCCCATCCGCATCCCTGCAGCCCCACTGCCATGGCACATACCATAGCCTTTGCTTGGACTATAGCTCCTCTTTTGTCTCCCTGTTTTCACTCTTGCCCTCTTCAACCTCCAGTCAGTTCCCTACATGTATTTAAAAATACAAATCTGAATGTGTGACTGCCTAGGTTGAACACTGTCAAGGCTTCCTCTTGCTCTTTGAATCACCACAAAAATCTTTAACCAGAACTCTAAGGCACTTCGTGGTCTGGTCCCTGCCAGTCTGCCCAGCCCCATCTTGCCCTACTCTTCCCTTATTTTACCCTGCAGCCATATGAACATACTTTCCTCTTCCCTGAAGATGCCAGGCTATTCCCTCTGTCTGAAATCCTATCCCACTGCCAGTCTTCTGGTTAACAACTTTTGGCTTTTAGATGTTAGCTTAAATGCTATTCCCTCAGAAGAAAAGTTCCCAACTCTCCAAGCTAGGTTAGAGACCCCTCTAATAAACTCTCACAGAACCTTGCACGTCTCCTTCGTTATCACATTTTTAAAGAAGATTTTATTTATTTATTTGAGAGAGAGACAGAGAGCACGGTTGGGGAGGGGGGCGGTGGGAGGTGGAGAGGAACAAGCAGATTACCCTCTGAGCACAGAGCCTGCTGTGGGGCTTGATCCCAGGACCTGGAGATCATGAACTGAACCCAAGCTGGATGCTTAACCGACTGAGCCACCCTGGTTATCACATTTTAACTAGTTTCTGTGGTTGTTGTTGATGGCTCAGGATCACACTTACCTGTTCACCGCCACATTGCCAGGACACAGCACAGCGCCTGGCACCTGGAAGACCCTGGGCACATCTTTGTGGAAGGAACGAATGAGCAAGGGACTCGCTGAGAGGAAGGACTGCTACCAGGCCTGGTTCTGCCACTCGCTGAGCTGTGTGATCTTGGACATTTAATCTCTCTGAACCTGTTTCCTCTTCTGTGTTAACCTTAAAAACAAAACTGCCAGTTATTTTGCCAGCAAAAGATGGGTTTATTCGGGAATAATGGAAAATGCAATCCAGGACAAGCAAAACAACAGCAAAACCCCACACCAGTCCCAAGGGCAGAGGAGAGCCATACTTTTTTACAGAGGAAAAGAGGGAGCTGGGAGGGCTGTTATAAACAAGAAGTCCATTGGACTAAACTGGGCGTTGGAAGTATAGTGGCTTCTCATTGGTTGAGCTGTGGCAATCTCTCATTGGCTGGGCTGTTGCCAGGGGAAGTTGTGACTATCTGTCATTAGCTGAGCTGTTGCCAGGGGAGGAGGTAAGCTTTTCTTCCTCCGGCTGGGTTAGTAAGTAAAGTAGTATCCACATGCAAGGTCTGTCTCTTCCTGTTGGATTTGCAATTGACCTCAAGTAGTAGGGCATGAGAACTCCCCCTGCCAAACCTCTCCACTCCATCTTAGTGAGATTTCCCTGTACTAATTTGCACAACTGCAAAACAGGGATGATGACAATTGCTTTGCTTCCAGGGCTATTGAGAAAACCAAGTGATAAATGGAGCTTAGAGTAATTTGGAACCTGTAAAATGTTATATGGATGCCATATATTATTACTCTTTTACAATTGGGTTGGTTACTAGAGGATTCAACAGCCCCAACACCCAAATCTCAAGCATCTTAGCCTTCAAGTTTTCCAGAAAAGTTCTGAGTGGCCAGGGGCCTTCTGGTGCCTATAACTTGTGGACTCTAGCCAATGGCGGAATGAGATGGGTGCTTCCTGCCAATGCAGAACCTCTGCCTCATTTCCTCCTGAGAGCCCTAAGTCCATGAAGAGATGAGGAAAGTTCTATTCGTAAGCCTTGTGCTCACATTTTATGTCAGAGCCAATGCAGTCTCACACGTGCTTTGTCCTTGGGACGAGGCATTCCTAAAAATCTCCCTCTCCCACCTCTGCCCTCACCGTGGCAATGGCCGAGCTATTCTTTATGACAAGCCACCAATTCCACAGAAATCAGAGCCGAGTGACGATTTTCACAAGATTTCATGGAGGTAAAAGGCCGAAGGATAAAAAGTGAGAGGTAGGAATATAGCTAACTGACCTCTTAGAATCCATCTAGATGCTGGGACTGGAGTCATTACAGATCAGACCTGAAGGAGAATGCTGGTTATTGTTTAAAGGAGAGAGAGGTAGGGCGGGGGCTTGAATAATAGCATAGCTAATCATGAACTTTCTATTGCTGTGTAACAAATTACCACAAAACTAATAGGTTAAAACTGAAAAGTTTCCATATGTGAAGTCCGGTGAAGCACGGTGTAATTAAGTCCCTGGCTCAGGGTGTCATGAGGATAGAATCAATGTGTCAGCCCACCTGGGGTCAAGTCTGAGGCTCCGGGTAGTTGTCCAAGCTAATGCAGTTGTTAGCAAAATTCAGTTCTTTGCAGGTGTAGAGCTCATGCCTCTTATGTCTTCAAGAGCAGCAGAAAAGACTGAATCTCTGACCTCTAGACCCTCTTTCAAGGGCTCATCTGATTAGGTTGGATCAGCCCAAGATAATCTCTTGTTTGGTTAACTTACAGTCAAGTGATTAATGACTGAAAATTCCCTTCATTTTACTATATTCTATGGATCAGAAGCAAGTTACTGTCCCTCCCTCCAGCCCCACAACCTAAGGGGAAAGGGTTATATAAAAGCATGGATACTAGAGATAGGAATCACAAAGGCCATCTTAAAATTCTACCTGCCACACTTGCATTTGCTGAGCCTCTACTCTGTGTGTGTGTGTGCGTGTGTGTGTAAGCAGAAATCAACTTGCTCGAACTCACCTAAGCAAACAGGAAAATTTGTTTTAAGGAAATAAGGATGTCTTGGGGACCAAGGCACTTGCCTCATCATGGTCTCTGTGGACCAACTTTATCTGATCTACAATTTATGCTTTACAGGTCCAGCCAATGAGAATTAGTCTCTCTCTCTGTGTGTCTCTCTTCTTCTTTCTGCCTCTCAGTCTCTGTCTCTCTCTCCCCCACACAGCTCTAAACTCTAAGAGAAGGAATCATGGACCAGATGCTCATCTCTAGCACAGTCATCTCTGGCAGAATGGGAGAGACTGATGCTACAAACACAGTCGTCACTCATGATGACCATGGAGAGGGGGAGGTTGGGAGTTACTCGCCATAGAAAGAGGCTGAAGTCCCAAAAGACGTCCACCGCTCAGTGTAAGGCATTGTCATCAGTGGCCAGAATGTGCATACTCCACACCATCTTGCATGTGATTTAGCAACAAAGCCCTTCACTGAGCAGTGGAGGGAGAGAATGAGACCTTTTTAATGGTGTCCCACAGGTGGTGCCATGTGCTATATGATCAGGGACCTGTTTCCAGCCAGAAGTGACTTTTCCCATCAAAATGAGTTTAAAACTATGCTCCCATTAGCACAGCACTTAGAAGAAAGGCCATCCCCCAGAAAGAATGTAGCGGCTGCAGAGAAGGCAGGTATAGGAGCACAGGGCCCAATTTAGATATGAGCTACAGTAGCATCTTACAAAACCTTTCCTAGTAATGGCTGAGGAAGAGCATGCTTTGAGGAAGTGCATAAAGCAAAGGAGGTCTGGGTAACCAAAAGCCCTGAAGGAGGGAGGGAATGTTCCAGCACAGACTATACTGCCCATGTTCTGATAAGAACAAAGTGAAACACATCAAAAATAATCCAGACAGCACCAGTAGCTGCTTAAAGCCTCTTACCAAATTGTATTTATAAGGAACTGGTATCAGAATCCCCCATGTGTCCTACAGCTGCCTTATATAGATGTATATAGTGACGTGTAAACTCAGTGTGGGTTCTCACTCTAGGACGTGGGTGAATTACCATCAGATTCTTCTGTGGTCTTACTATAGTTCAAAGTTAAAGGATCATTTCCAGTGTTGTCAGATGTGTGTAAATGTGTACACCTGGACCAGATGGTCTCTACTGATGATCACAGTCAAGATTCTGATGCTCAGAGTAGGTCAAATCAGAGTAGGTAAATACTCCCCAGCCCCATGCCCTTGAAAGACCTTGGTTTGGTGAGGTTTATTTCAGTGAGGCTTTCCGTGAGATGTTCTACATGCTACCATAAAATTCTCAAAAGTGGGGATTTGACCTGGCTGGTGTTGGAGTCCCATTAGATTGGGCACATCTTGGTGACAAGGTCAAGGCTTGGGCATCTTCATATTGTGATGCTAGCATACATGAGGTTCTTAAAAATTGTTTCTTGAATGAAGAAAAAGATTACTTATAATTGCCATGTCATATAATAACTATAATTATCATCTGCTATCTGTCCTAATAGATTGTGATCTAGAAGTGCACTGTCCAATATGGTTGCCACTAGCCACATATAGCTTTTCTTTTCTTTTTTTTTCACATTTAGCTTTTCAAATTTAAATTTAAATTAATTCAAATTAAATAAAATTTAAAATTTGGTTCCTTCACCATGAGAGCTACATTTCAAGTGCTTAATAAGCACATGTGGCTAATGATACCAAGTAAAATGTTCCCATCATCACAGAAAGTTCTATGGGACAGCGCTGCTCTGGAAGGTGGTGGAAACTCCTCAGTACCCTTCAGAGAACCTGTATTAGGATCATACAGCATTGCGTTCGACAACTATTTCTTGTACTAATGACAATTATACTCTTCTGGTAAATCTCAGCCTCATCTTCATTTCTGCATGGAAGCCTTCACTGAGTTCCACTCTAGGCTCCCCGAGACTGGGGCAAAACTCTGTCTTATCAAATTCTACATAAAAATAAACTAAACCAAACTAAACATCAAACTGCATCAAGCTAAAACTTCTACACAGCAAAGGAAACAATCAACAGAGTGAAAAAGCAACCTATGGAACAGAAAAAAAAATCTGCAAATGGCATACCTGGATTGCAACCACATATAATCTGATAAGGGATTAATCTCCAAAATATATAAGGAACTCCTACAATTCAATAGTAAGAAAAACACAAAAAACCCAATTAAAAAATGGGCAAGGCTTGAACAGATATTTCTCCAAATAAGACATACAAATGGCCAATAGCATACATGAAAAAGTGCTCGACATCACCAATCATCAGGGAAATGCAAATCAAACTCACAATGAAATGTCACCTCACGCTGGTCAAAATGCTCATTATCAAGAAAACAAAGATAAGACTGCTGGGACGGGGGCACCTGGGTGGCTCAGTTGGTTAAGCGACTGCCTTTGGCTCAGGTCATGGTCCTGGAGTCCCGGGATCGAGTCCCGCATCGGGCTCCCTGCTCGGCAGGGAGTCTGCTGCTCCCTCTGACCCTCCCCCATCTCATGCTCTCTGTCTCTCATTCTCTCATTCTCTCTCGCAAATAAATAAAATCTTAAAAAAAAAAAAAAAGACTGCTGGGACGATGGGGAGGGGGGTAGGAAGACCCTAAGCTCACCTTGTCCCACAGATACAACTAGGTAATGCTCACATCAGTGTAGATAACCCAGAAAATAACCCAAATCCTGGCAGAACAGACTCCAGAACTAAACGTAGAAAAGAGGTCACACTGAAGAGGATAGGAAGGGCAGAGATGTGGTTGGGAACTATACTGACCTGTGGGGTTGTCCGTGGGAGGCAGGGACCTGAAGGCCGGGAGAGGGCATAGAAACAGACTATCACACTGGGGATCCACTACAGGGAAGATGAATCCCCATAACTTTTGGCTTTGAAAACCAGAGGGGCTGGAATTCTATGAGTTCTTACAACCTGGAAGTTTAAAAATCAGTGAAGTCTGTTCTGGGAGAGTTGGGAGGGCAAGAGGAAACTGAGTCCCTGCCCTTAAAGAGACAGCACAACAGATAGCCTGCAGAGACACAGCCTAGAAACAGCAGTTTGGAAAACACCTAGGGCATATGGGAAGGAAAGTTGTTTACCCAGCTCAGAGTGTGTCCTGGAGGGACAGAGATCTTTGGGGGACTTCTCCAGGAACAAAGGAGTTGGCAGATGCCATCTCCCTCCCCCACCTCCCAGCATAAACACACAACCACCTGCAGGAACCAGTGAAGCACCAACACTCACTACCTAACTTGCTAACACCAAGCATCTGGCCCCTCAAGCTTCAGCAGATCCACTTCTTCCAGCCAGGTCTAGCTCAGTGCTCTCTCCCAGAGGACCAGTGCACAAGCCTTGCAAACACTCTGCCTCCCGCCGCTGCACACATTGCAGATCTGACCTCTGCAATATGCTCTGGGTCTGAGACCTTCCAAGGTGGTAGCACGAGCCTGGCAGTGTGCAAGCAGCTCCGACAGGAGCCAGCACCACTCCAAAGAGACTTCTGCCTTGGAGAGAGAGGAAGATAACCAGACACACCAGTCATACTGCAGCCCCAGCAGCGGGCTGGGGCCAGACAGCTGGTCTGACTATAGGTCCCACCCACCAACAAAAGCTGCTCAGGGGACATCACAGGGAAGGCGCCCTGTAGTTTGGTGCTACTGCATCTCATAAACATTTGGTCTGACTCAACTCAAGCCCCAAGTCCCCCCAGACTTGGCCCATTAACATCACTGCCCACAAGAGGCAAAGAGAGCCACTGCGGGTGACTGGACTGAAGGAAAAAGTGGCTTAGCCACAGTAGCAGGGTGCATGCAACACACAAAGGAAACACCCCTGAAGCATCAGTTTCCAGTGAACAGAGGGCATGACAGGACCTCTTCTTCACAAGGCCACTGCTTTCAAGAGCAGGAGACGTAGCCAGCTTTCTTGACATATAGAAAAAGACACAGAGTGTTAGACAAAATGAGGAGACAGAGGGATATATCCCAAATGAAAGAACAGGACAAAAATCACAGCAAGAGACCTAAGTGAAACAGAAATAAGTCGTATGCCTAATAGGGAAATTAAAGTAGTTATCATAAAGACACTCACTGGACTTGAGAAAAGAATGGAGGACATAAACATAACTTATCTTTGACAAAGAAACAAAAAGAATCGGAGATGAAGAACACAATAAATGAAATTAAAAATATACTAGATAGAATAAATAGTAGACTAGAGGAAGTAGAAGAACAAATCAGTGACCTGGAGGACAGAGTAATGGGCAGTAATCAAGCTGAGCAGGTGAGAAAAAAAATTATAAAAATGAGAATAGATTAAGGGAACTCAGTGACATCATCAAATATAATAACATTTGCAGTATAGGGGTCCTAGAAGGAGAAGAGAGAGAAAAGGGTGCAGAAAATTTATTCAGTGAAAAAAATAACTGAAAAATTCCCAAATCTGGTGAAGGAAATCAAAATCTAGATCCAGAAGGCACAGAAATCCCCCAACAAATTCAACCCAAGAAGATCCACACGAGGACACCTCATAATTAAGGCAAAAAGTAGTGGTAAAGAGAAAATTTTAAAGCAGCAAGAGAAAATAAAACAGTCACATATAAGGGGAGCCCCATAAAGCTGACTTCTCAGCAGAAATTTTCCAAGCCAAAAGAGAGTGGCATGATATATTCAAAGTGCTGAAAGGAAAAAGTTCTGCAGCCAAGGATACTCTATCCAGCAAAGCTGTCATTCAGAATAGAAGGAGAGCTAAATAGTCTCTGAGGCAAAAAAAAAAGTTAAAGGAATTCATGACCATTAAACCAGCCCTACAAGAAATGTTAAAGACGACTCTGAGTGGAAAGGAAAAACCACAACTAAGAGTAAGAAAAGTAGGAAACACAAAAGCAGTAAAAATAAGGGTATCTCTAAAAATCAGTCAAGGGACTCATAAAATAAAAGGATGGAAAGTATGACACCATATACCTAAAACGTGTGTGTGGTGGGGAAGGAGTAAAGAAGTGAAGAATGGGTTCAAACTTAAGTGACCATCAACTTAACACAGACTGCTATGTGCAGATGTTACACACAAACTGAATGGTAATCACAAATCAAAAACCAGGAAAGGATATGCAAAAAAATCAAGGAATCCAATCCTATCACTAAAGAAAGCCGACTAATCATGACAGAAGAGAGCAAGGGAAGAAGGGAATAGAGAAGAACTACAAAAACCACCATAAAACAAGTAACAAAATGGCAATAAATATACATCTATCAATAATTACTTTGGGGCGCCTGGGTGGCTCAGTCGTTAAGTGTCTGCCTTCGGCTCAGGGTCCTGGGATCGAGCCCTGCATCAGGCTCCCTGCTCTGCAGGAAGCCTACTTCTCCCTCTCCCACTCCCCCTGCTTGTGGTCCTTCTCTCGCTGTGTCTCTCTCTGTCAAATAAATAAAATACTTTTTAAAAAAATAATTACTTTGAATGTAAATGGACTAAACACTCCAATCAAAAGACATAGGGTGATGGAATGGGTAAAACACCAAGACCCATCTATATGCTGCCTACAAGAGACTCATTTCAGATCTAAAGACACATACAGATTGAAAGTGAAGGAATGGAGAAGCATCTATTATACAAATGGGAGTGAAAAGAAAGCCAGGGTAGGAATACTTGTATCAGACAAATAGACTTTAAAACAAAGACTGTAACAAGAGACAAAGAAGGACACTATTATCATAAAGGGATCAATCCAACAAAAAGAAGTAACAATTGGGGCACCTGAGTGGCTCAGTAGGTTAAGCGTCTGACTCATGATTTTGGCTCAGGTCGTAATCTCAGGGTTGTGACATCGAGCCCTATGTTGGGCTCTGCACTGGGCATGGAGCCTGCTTAAGATTCTTTCTCTCGGGGCGCCTGGGTGGCTCAGTTGTTAAGCATCTGCCTTCGGCTCAGGTCATGATCCCAGGGTCCTGCAATCGAACCCCGCATCGGGCTCCCTGCTCCTCAGAAAGCCTGCTTCTCCCTCTCCCACTCCCCCTGCTTGAGTTCCCTCTCTTGCTGTGTCTCTCTCTGTCAAATGAATAAATAAAATCTTAAAAAAAAAAAAAGAGTCTCTCTCTCCCTTTCCCTCTGCCCCTCCCCACCTGCTCACATACTCTCTCTCTCTCTCTAAAAAAAAGAAGATATAACAATTGTAAATATTTATGCACCCAACATGGGAGCACCCAAATACATAAAACAGTTAATAACAAATAAAAAGAACGAATTGATAGTGATACATTAATAATAGGGGACTTTAACACCCCGCTGACATCAATGGACAGATCAACCAAACAGAAAATCAACAAGGAGACAGTGGCTTTGAATGACACACTGGACCAGAAGGATTTAACAGATATATTCATAACATTCTATCCTAAAGCAGCAGAATACACATTCTTATCAAGTGCACATGGAGTGTTCTCCAGAATAGATCACATACTAAGCTGAAAATCAAGTCTCAACAAATTCAAAAAGATCAAAGTCATTCCATACATCTTTTCTGACCACACCGCTATGAAGCTCAAAATCAACCACAAGAAAAAATTCTGGAAAGAGCACAAATACATAGAAGTTAAATAACACGCTAGTAAATAATGAATGGGTTAACCAGGAAATCAAAGAGGAAACCAAAACACACATGGAGACAAATTAAAATGAAAATGCAATGGTCCAAAATCTTTGGGATGCAGCAGAAATGGTTCTAAGAGGGGAGTTTATGGCAATACAGGCCGACCTCAAGACTAAAGGAAAATCTCAGATAAACAACTTAACTTTATACCTAAGTGTTAGAAAATAAGAGCAAACAAAACCCAAAACCAGGGAGCCTGGGTGGCTCAGTTGGTTAAGCGAGTGCCTACAGCTCAGGTCATGATCCTGGAGTCCCAGGATAGAGTCCCATATCGGGCTCCCCGCTCAGTGGGGAGTCTGCTTCTCTCTCTGACCCTCTCCCCTCTCATGCTCTCTCTCACGCTCTCTCTCACTCTCTCTCTCTCTCAAATAAATAAATAAAATCTTTAAAAAAAAAAAAAACAACCAAAACCAGTAGAAGGAGGGAAATAATAAAGATTAGAGCCGAAATAAATGCTATAGAAACTAAAAATACAATAGAACAGATCATGAAACCAGGAGGTGGTCTGTGAAGAGATCAACAAAGGGGTGCTTGCGTGGCTCAGTTGGTAAATGTCTGACTCTTGATCTGGACTCAGGTCTTGATCTCAGGGTGGTGGGTTCAAGCCCCATGCTGGGTTCTAACCTCGGTGTAGAGCCTGCTTAATAAAAAAAGAAAAGAAAAGATTAACAAAATTGATAAAAGCCAGACTTTAGCCAGACTCACCAAAAAAGAGAGATAGAGGACTCAAATAAACAAAATCACAAATGAAAGAGGAGAAATAGCAACTGACATCACAGAAATACAAAAGATTGTAAGAGAATATTATGAAAAATTATATGCCAACACATTAGACAATGTAGAAGAAATCAATAAATTCCTAGAAACGTATAACCTCCCAATACTGAATCAGGAAAAATAATTTGAATAGACCAATTAATAGCAATGAAATTGAATGAGTAATCAAAAAATTCCTAACAAACAGAAGTCTAGGACCAGACACCTTAACAGGTGAATGCTACCAAACATTTAAAGAAGAGTTAATACCTATTCTTCTCAAACTATTCCAAAAAACAGAAGAGGAAGGAAAACTTCCGAATTAATTCTATGAAGCCAGCATTGGAAAGAGGAAACCAAAACCAGGTAAAGACACTGCAAAAGAGAGAGACAGACCTGTAGGGCAATATCGCTGATGAACATGGATGCAAAAATCCTCAACAAAATACTAGTAAACTGAATCTAACAATACATTTTAAAAAATCATTCAACACAATCAAGTGGGATTTATTCCCAGAATGCAAGAGTGGTTCAATATTTGCAAATCCATCAATGTGATACATCACATCAGTAAGAGAAAGGATAAAAACCACATGACCATTTTTTCAATAGGTGCAGAAAACACATTTGAAAAAGTACAACATCCATTCATGATAAAAACCCTCAACAAAGTAGAATTAGAGGGAACATATCTCAACGTACTAAAGGCCATCGATGAAAAACCAACAGCTAACATAATACTCCCTGGAAAAAACAGAGCTTTTCCCCTAAGGTCAGGAATGATACAAGGATGTCCACTCTCATCACTTTTATTCAATATAATATTGGAAGTCCTAGCCACAGCAATCAGATAAGAAAAGGGGATAAAGGGCATCCAAACGGGTAAGAAAGAGGTAAAACTTTCACTATTTGCAGATAACATGATACTCTATATAGAAAACCCTAAAGATTCTGCTGAAAAGCTACTAGGAATGATAAATGAATTCAGTAAGGTCACAGGATAGAAAATCAATGTACAGAAATCCATTACATTTCTATACACTAATAATGAAACAGCAGAAAGAGAAATTAAGAAAACAATCCCATTTACAATAGCACCAAAAAAGAATAACATACCTAGGAATAAACTTAACCAAGGAAGTAAAAGACCTGTACTCTGAAAACTATAAAACATCGATGAAAGAAATTGAAGATGACACAAACAAATGGAAAGATATTCCATGCTCATGGATTGAAAGAACAAATATTGTTAAAATGTACATACTACCCAAAGCAATCTACAGGTTTAATGCAATCCCTATCAAAATACCAACAACATTTTTTCACAGAACTAGAACAAACAATCCTAAAATTTGTATGGGACCACAAAAGACCCTGAATAGCCAAAGCAACCTTGAAAAAGAACAAAGCTAGAAGTATCACAATTTCAGACTTCAAGTTATATTAAAAAACTGTAGTAATCAAAACAGTATTAAAAAAACAGTATGGTACTGGCATAAAAAAAAGACACATGGATCAATAGAACAGAATAGAAAGCCCAGAAACAAGCCCACGATTATATGATCAATCAGTCTTTGACAAAGGAGGCAAGAATATGCAATGGGAAAAAGATAGTCTCTTCAACAAATGGTGCTGGCAAAACTGGACAACTACATGCAAAAGAATGAAACTGGACCATTTTCTTACACCATACACAAAAATGAACTCCAAATGGACTAAGGACATAAATGTGAGACCTGGAACCATAAATATCCCAGAGGAGAGCAACAGGCAGTGATTTCTCTCACATTGGCCATAGCAACATTTTTCTAGATATGTTTCTTGAGGCAAGGGAAACAAAAGCAAAAATAAACTCCTGGGACTACATCAAAATAAAAAGCTTTTGCACAGCAAAGGAAACAACCAACAAAACTAAAAGGTAACCTACAGAATGGGAGAAGGTATTTGCAAATGGCATATCCAATAAAGGGTTCATATCCAAAAGATATAAAGAACTTACACCACTCAACACCCCCAAAAAACAAATAAGCCAATTAAAAAATGAAAACATTATGGAGGATCCTCATAAAATTAAAAATAGGACTGCCATATGATCCATCAATCCCACCTGTGGGTATTTATCCAAAAGAATTAAAATCAGGGTCTTGAAGAGATCATTAGCTCTCCTATGTTCATTGAAGCCCTATTCACTAATACCGTGATGAAACAATCTAAATGTCCATCAGCAGGTGAGTAGATTTTGTAAAATGTGATACATGCATACAGTGGAATACTATTGAGTCTTTTTAAGAAAAGGAAATTCTCTGGGGTGCCTGGGTGGCTCAGTGGGTTAAGCGTCTGCCTTCTGCTCAGGTCGTGATCCCAGAGTCCAGGTATCAAGCCCTGCATCGGGCTCCCTGCTCAGCGGGGAGCCTGCTTCTCCCCTCCCTCTGCTGCTCCCCTTGCTTGTGCTCTCTCTCCCCCACCCCTCGCAAAAATAAATAAATAAAATCTGAAAAAAAGAAAAAAAGAAAAGGAAATTCTGCCACATAAGCCAATAGGGTGAACCTTGAGGACATTATGTTAATTGAAATAAGTCACAGAAAGACAAATACAACATGATTTCACTTACATGTGGGATCTAAAATAGTCCCATTTACAGAGTCAAAGAATGGAATGGTGGTTGCTGGGCCTGTGGGGAAGAGGAAAAAAGAGGAGTTCCTAATCAATGGGCAGAAAGTTTCAACTAAGCAAAGTGAACAAGCTCTAGGGAGCTGCTAGTAACTATATCAATATCGATATAGTATCTATATAAAAAATTGTATCTATAGTAAAAAATAGTGCATTGTGCACTTAAAAATTTTTTGAGGGTAGGGCTCACGTTAAGTGTTCTCACCACAATAAAAGTAAAATAAAGTAAGTTTCTGCTTCAATGCTGAAAAGGCTGGTGTTTCAGGGCAAGGTTCTGCCGCCAGGCAGCAAAGTCTGGAGAGTAGGTTAACTCGGCCCCTGCAGCAGCTGGCTCCGTGGCTGACGGAATCTAGATGCTCTGTCACGTGTGCTGAACAAAACCTAACAGGGAGAGTAAACTGCTGGCTTATCGCACTATCTCTGTTCCGTGTCAAGTTGATGACAGGGTAGGAGCAAATGTCCCAGGCTGTGTCTCTGAAAGAGGAAAGGACTCCTGTGTGGCACATCTGGGCGGGCTGGGGAGGGGACACGACACACAGAAAACACAGCCGTGAGGGTCTTTATTTTCACTCATACCTAGTTTTTCAAGGCATCCCGGTTTCTTGGGGAGCTTTTCATACTCTTGAGCTTCTTCCCTCTCGATTCCTTACTTCTCTACGACTTCTTTTCTTTTTTGCATAGTTTTAAAAATGCAGAAATTGCAGAGAAATAGCCACCCCTTTAAACCCTGTATCAGGAAGAGTCCCAACAGGAAATATATAGCAAAGGAATGAGCAAGATGTAGGAAAGCCCCAAGAGATAGTGCTGTACCCCCAGCCTCAGGAGCCTTAGCATCTTTAAGGGGCGAGGTTGGGAGCTTTCAAGAACTTGACAAGATAAGGCTTACTGAAAGGAGCCTGCGTTGCCACTGAGTGGGAGGGGGCTGGGTGAATAAATACCCAGAGCCCCGCTCCCCTCTCCCCCCTATCCCTGCCCTGTTCCCAACTGGATGAACTGGGTGGGAGCCGCACGGCGGGGCAGCTGAGCAGAGAGGCCAGCCTCCTGGGCCACAGCGGGGGCTGGAGAGTAAGTGTGCTTCTAGAGGGTGAGAGGGAATGACCCGCGAAACCCTTCATCAGGAGTTAAGAAATGGTAACATCTTGTTATTTTTGCTTCTCATTTAAAAATGAATAAAAAGAACTCTACAGAGTTAGAAGTCTCTTCGGTTCCACTCCCCTCCCTCATCAGACAGCCAATTTCATAGATTTGGTGTATGCCCTTTGTGTCCACGCTCTGTTTTTGTTACGTCTATTACACATATATAAATAAACATGGGAGAGCATTATTTTGGCATTTTAAGATTTCTATAAATGCTTTCATGCTGTGCATATATAATTCCGCGATTCGCTTTTTTCAACAGTGTGTTTTGAAGATATTTGCACTTAGTATATATCAATATATTTCATTCATCTTAACTGCTGAATAGTATCCCAATCTATCTGTTCTCCTGCTGATGGATATTTACATTGTTTTCAATATTCACTATCCAGGGGCGCTTGGGTGGCTCAGTCCGTTAAGTGTCTGCCTTCGGCTCAGGTCATGATCCCAGGCTCCTGGGATCGAGCCCCGCATCGGGCTCCTTTCTCAGCGGGAATCTACTTCTCCCTCTCCCTCTGCTGCTCCCCCTGCTTGTGCTCTCTCTCGCTATCTCTGTCTCTCTGTCTCAAATAAATAAATAAACAAAATCTTTAAAAAACAAAACAAAACAAAACATTCACTATTCAAACAGTGCTGCGATGAGCAACCTTGCTCCCTGGCTCAAAGGGTTTGAATATTCTCAACTTTACTAGAAATTGCCCAATTATTCTCCAGGATGGTTGTACTAATTTATATTTTTACCAGCAAAATATAGGAGTTACTATTTCTTATCCTCACCAACTGTCAGTGTTTCAGATTTTTAAATTTTTTCCAACAGAATGAGTGTGAAGTGGTATCGTACTATTGTTTCAGTTGGCATTTTCCGGATCTCTAATGAAGGCAAGCATCTCTTCCAGATATTTATTGGCCATTTGGGTTTCCCCTTCTGTGGATTGCCTCTCTCTATCCTTTGCCTACCCTTTGTTGAATTGTTTCTCTTTTCCTTCATGATTTGTGAGCCCGTAGGTTTATTCTGGATGCCAACTTACTGCATAAAATGTGATTTGTAACCGAACTCTCACTAGCTCGGGGTGACCTTTTATAAATATCTGAATCAGCTTAACAGGTACATCATCCTCAAAGAAAAGGAAAAGACCAACCAACGGCAAGGCTGTATTTGCTCACTTAGGGGATTTTTTTTCCCCACACAAAGTACTGGAGATTAACAGGAAAGCGTATCAAATGCAAAAGGGCTACCTTAAGTGAAGGCTTGCCTTCTCTTCTCCTTGGCGTCACGGTCCCCTTGTCCCCTGGCTCCAGACGGATTGCACCATGAGATGGAATTGCTGTTTTTGGCTTGGTTGTTCTGACTTGACAAGATACTGCATGATGAACTGATGCTGTCAGGGAGGCAGAAATGCATAGCATTTTAAGCCACTGAAGTCTGTGAACTAAATCCCCCACCTCGTCTCTCAGGAACAACTGCCTGAGGACAGGGTTCTTTCTGCAAACTTAAGCTCTGAAGACAGCTTTGCCTCAACAGAGTGCGCCACACCTTGTTTTAGAAAATGCCTTCAGAGGCAGCGCCATGATTTGGGCGAGGACTCGGCAAGACGCACTCGTGCCTGGGGACAGGTGTGGGAGGCCCCCTGCACCTACCAGCTGGTCACCTATGCAAACTGTCCCGTGTTTCTACTCCATGGCCCAGTCACTGACCAGAACCAAGGGTACACATCCGAGGACGAGACCCGGGGTCTGCTCTTAAAGAATGCTCAGTGGGACAACGAGAAGTATGTGTAAACCAATGGCCAAAATACAGTGCAGGGTTAGGTGCCGTTCAGAGGAACGTGCCAAGTGTTATGCGATGCTGGAAGAAGGATCGACTAACCCTCTAGCTCCTCCCAGATGCAGCTCTGGAATCGTCCTGACCCCACTTCTGGACACCTCCCCTCTCTCTTCCCTTTTCTCATTACTTGGCATTGTCTGCTCCTGGATCTTTCCCCCCAACAAGGCTTTAAGCCCAACTTCGGCACCATTCACATTTTGCACCAGATACATTTTTGATGGGAGAGGAGCTGTCTTGTGCCTTGCAGAATGTTTAACATCATCGCTGGCCTCTGTGCACTACATGCCAATATCACACACACACACACACACACGCACACACGCACGCATGCACATGCACACACATGCACACATGCACATACAACATGCACCAGTTATGACAACCAAAAGTGTCTCTGGGCACGGCCAGATCTCCCCTGGGCAGCAAAAGTGCCCCAGTTGAGAAGAATTCCCAGTGCCAAGGACATGCCTGGCACTGTGAACCCAACAGAACTTTGCTTAGAGGGATGATGAAAGGCCTCCGATATGGATTTTGAAGGATAAAGAGGAATATTCTGTCAGCATTCTCCTCTAGAACTTTCTGTGATCCTGGGAATGTTTTATACCTGCCCCTTCCAACAGGCAGCTACACCACAAGTGACATTTGGGCACTAGAAAATATGTGACCGAGGAACTGAAGTTTTAAATTCCACTTCGTTTTAATTACTTTACATATAAATTTCAAAGGCCGTAGCTGGCCAGAAGCTGCCATATTGAATAGCACGGTTCTAAGCGCGGACTAGCCCACCCCCATGTAAACGAGTTTGGGTTTGGATAATTTCCCAGATACGCAGAAACACATTTACATTTCCCGTTTCTCTGACCATTATCCAAATCTAAAGCGATATAGAATGGAATGAAATGAATATTACCAAGCTTCACCGCACAGGGTGATAGAAGAGGCTGATCCCACCCATTGCAAAGCAACCAGGGATACCAGGGCCTAATGGCAGGTGCTAGTGAAATTCTCAGACCTGCCCAATTCAAAAGCAGCCCATCCATCTACTTATCCTTCCATATATTTATCCAAATGACACATATTGAGAGCCTACTGTATGCTTTCACTGAGATAAAAAAATATGCAGAACAGCCAGAGACTCAATGTGTCCACAACTAACAGCAATACTTTGCCAGCTGAGCAAGAATGGAGCTCTGTACGTGGTACGGTGAGTTCAGAGAGAGGGGAGCTCGTAAGTCTCATAAGCGCCTGAGAGATGGGTAGAGAAAGCTTGTCAGTGGAGCTGGTGCTGAGTCTTACAGTTTGAGAGAGAATTAGCAGAGTCTCTTTCCTAAACTTATCTGAACAGCCACCACACACATACAAAATAATCACCTGGAGGCTTGTTAAAAAATAAACTCTCAAGCTTCTTTCCCGGAAATTCCTAGCAGAGAGCTCAGACTTTGCACTTGCAGCAAACACCTCGGGCAAATCTAGGAAACAGGTGTTAGGAGGATGGGCCCAATAATTCCCGAGTGCAGAGAAGAGCAATGTCAGGTATTGACGATGAGCCTGATGTCTGGCATGTGTCCATATATCACACCTGCAATATAAACATCTGCCTTCAGCTCAGGTCACGATCCCGGGGTCCTGGGATCCAGCCCCGCATAGGGCTCCTTGCTCGGCAGGGAGTCTGCTTCTCCCTCTCCCTCTGCCGCTCCCCCTGCTTGTGCTCGCTCTCTCTGTCAAATAAATAAATAAAATCTTAAAAAAAAATAAAAAGAACAAAAGAGAAAGTGAAAGCCACCCACAGTCTCACCATCCAGACCTAACCATTGTCTACTATTTCTGCTAAATATTTTGCTTGTCTTTCTGATTTTTACACACACACACACACACACACTCACTCACATGCTCACACAAAATTGGAATGATTCTGTACCTGTTCTGTTTAAATAAGCTTTTTTCATTTTTGAGTAATTTTAGATTTAAACAAAAGTTGTGAAGATGGTCAGAAAGTTCTCAGATGCCCTGCGCCCAGTTCACTATTCTGAATAGCTCCCACAAGTATGGTGCATTTGTCACAATGAATGGATCACTATTGATCATTACTGTTAACAAAATCCATACTTTATCCAGATTTCCTTAGTTAGGTCCCATCATCCTTCTTCTGCTGGAGGATCAGATCCATGACAGCACATTCAGCCATCATGTCTCCTTAGGCCCCTCTTGCCTACCACAGTTTCTCAGACTTTCCTTGTGTTTTACGAGCCCGTCCACGCTGAGGAGTACTGGCCAGACCTTTCATAGTGTCTTTTAGCTGGGATTTGTTTGATGTTTTTCTCATTATTAGCCTGGAGTTTGAAGGTGCACATATCCTCAAACCCAGAATTGCCATTTGTTACCGTTTTTGTGATATTCGATCCATTTTTTAAAAACGAATGGAAGTTAGATCCCTGTTCCCAAGCATCTGTATCTACAGCCCCCAAAACATCCTGGCTGCAACAGCCTTAAACTCCGGGTGCAATGCTCCATCTCCACTTTCCCCTTTTCCACTGTGGACATGTGCACCTGCACAACCAGGCAAATAGATGCTATGTTATGTGTATTTTAAAACTTTTCCATGACTGGCATCGCATGCACCTCGTTCATGTTTCACTCAGCATCGTTTCTGAGAACCATTCGGGGAGATCTCCACAGACCTAGCCAGCCCCCCTGTCTTTTTTTTTTTTTTAGATTATTTATTTATTTATTTATTTATTTGACAGAGAGAGAACAGCAAGAGAGGGAACACAAGCAGGGGGAGCAGAAGAAGCAGGCTCCCCGCAGAGCAGGGAACCCCATGCGGGGTTCGATCCCAGATCATGACCTGAGCCGAAGGCAGACGCTTAACGGACTGAGCCACCCAGGCGCCCCCAGCCCCCCTGTCTTTTAACTTTGTATTCTAGAGTGTGACTGCAGTATATGTTACCCATTCCCTTCCTGTGCACACACACCAGAGACTCTCTATGGCGCACGCCTGGAGATAGAACTGCTGGTTTGTAGAGTGTGAACCTTCCGTTACAATCATACCAGTTCACACTCCAGCAGCAACGTTCCCTTCCTCACATTCCCAGCCACAGGTAGTTTAAGCAGACTTTGACATTTTCTCCCAAACTTCCGAATGTGAAATTAAATCTCATCGGTTTTTATTCTTAATTACCCTGATTATTGGTGAACTTGAACATCATCTCATATATTCATTAACGTTTGGTTCCCTTGACTGTGAGTTGCTTGTTCTCCATCCCCCTCCCCCAACCACTTTACCATTGGGTCTCTTTTTCTTTCTTTTTTTTTTTTAATTAACCTGATAGCATTTTTTTTTTACTTATTTTAGAGAATAATCCTTTCCCATTGTATATGTTACAAATACATTGTGCTAGTCTGCTGTTTCTCTTTCAGCATGACTATTCTCATTTGTCATTCAGAATCTGACATTTTGACATAGTCAAAATTATCATTCTTTTCCTGTATAATTTATGCTGTTTTGTCTATTGCTTAAGAAGTTGTTTTCCTACCCTAATATCCTAAAAAGAGTCCCTATATTTTCTTCTAGTTGTTGTAAGTTTTTATATGTTTTTAATGTGTAGGTCCTTAATCTACATGAAATTCCCCCCCCCCCTTTTTTTTTTCTGCATAAGATGAAGATCTAATTTTCTCTGTGCAAGAAGCCCAGCTGCCCAGGACCTTTTATCAAAGTCATTCATCCTTTTCTCTCTGATCTGTAATGCCAGGTCCATTAAATGACAGCGTCCATAGATGCAGTAACCTGTTTTGGAATTTCTAATCTGTTCAACTGATCTTTTATCTATGGATTAGCCAAAGCCACACTATTGTACTTATTTAACTTCATAATAAACTCTGATGCCTAGTAAAATAAGCATTCCCTTCTAGTTATTCTTTTTCAGAATTGCATTGGATATTTCTACAGTTTTTTCTGCCACATGAATTTTAAAACAACTTTATAAAATTTTATAGAAAACCATATTAGGGTTTTTATTGGAATTGCACTAGTGTTATAGATTTATCTGTGGGAAGATTACCATTCTTACCATACTGAAACTTCCTATTCATAAGACAGTTTATTTTTTAAGAACGTATACGTTTTCAATACAGTTTTTGAAACTACCTCAGCAATAATTTTTACCTTTTTTGTTTTATCGACTCTTAGGCATCAAATTACTTTTATTGCTAGATTAGATTTTTTTCAACGTCTTTGTGTAAATATTAGCTTGTAGGAATGCTGTTTGTTTTGGTGGCCCTTGGATGGCTCAGTCAGTTAAGCGTCCGACTCTTGATTTCAACTCAGGTCATGATCTCAGTGTCATGAGATCAAGCCCCATGTCAGGCTCCAAGCTGGGCATGGAGCCTGCTTGGGATTCTCTCTCTCTCTCTCTCCCCCTGCCTCTCCCCTCTACCTCGCTCACACTCTCTTCCTCTCTCAAAAAAATAATAAATAATGATGATAATAATAATAATAAAACTGCTCCCATCAGAACAAAGAAAAATCCATTTTAAAAAAGCAATGTTATTTGTTTTTGAAGGTAGGCTTATATGATCTATCTTGTTGAATAATTTTATTAGTTCTGTAGAATTTCTTAGATTTTCTAAATAGACAATTATAGGGGAGCCCGGTGGCTCAGTCAGGTAAGTGTCTGCCTTCAGCTCAGGTCATGATCTCAGGGTCCTGGGATCGAGCCCTGGATCAGGCTCCCTGCCCAGCGGGGAGTCTGCTTCTCCCTCTGCCTCTGCCCCTTCCCCACCCCCACTCATGTGTGTGTTCTCTCTCACTCAAATGAATAAATAAAATCTTTAAAAAAATAAAAATGAATAATCATGCCATCAAAAAATGATAATTTGTCTCTTCCTTTTTTTAACTTATTTTATTTAAATTCAATTAGTTAACATATAGCATGTCATTAGTTTCAGATGTAGGGTTCAGTGATTCATCCATTGCATAGAACACCCAGTGCTCATCACATCACGTGCCCCCTTAATGCCCATCACCCAGTTACCCATCCCCCCTCCCTCCCCTCCAGCATGTCTCTTCCCTTTTCATCCATGTTTCTCCACTGCCTTATTGGCAGTACTGATGATAACTATATTATCAGTGTGGTAGTGGGTATCTTTGTCTTGTTCTTGACTTTCCTAGAAAAGTCTCTAAACACTTATTTTAGGATCTTTGATAAAATGTATTAAGATATGATAGAGATTTTTGTTAGATTTTTTTTTAAGTCCAGTATGTTCAAGTTCCCTTCTATTTATTTATACTTTAG
Organism: Neomonachus schauinslandi; assembly: GCF_002201575.2. NCBI lineage: Eukaryota > Metazoa > Chordata > Mammalia > Carnivora > Phocidae > Neomonachus > Neomonachus schauinslandi. The sequence goes on along the minus strand of NC_058413.1, from coordinate 73,307,016 downwards.
GAATTGTTTTAGTAAATCACAGATGATTGTAAATTTTCCTGAATGCTTGGTCGAACCTATTGCAGGGATCATGTGGATTGCCTGTTTTAATCTGCTCCTTGGTGAATGATATTGATAGATTGTCTTGTGTTCAAGCTTCTGTGCATTCCTGGGATAAACCTTGGTCTTATTTTGAAAACAACAAGAGTTGGCAAGGATGTGGAGAAAAAGGAACCCTCATGCATTGTTGGGGGGAATGCAAACTGGGGCAGCCACTGTGGAAAACAGTGTGGAAATTCCTCAAAAAATTAAAAATAGAACTATCCTATGGTCCAGTAATTGCACTATTGGGTATTTACCCAAAGAATAAGAAAACACTAGTTTGAAAGGATACATGCATCCCTATGTTCACTGCAGCATTAAGCTAGCCAACCTGTGGAAGCAACCCAAGCGTCCATTGGTAGATGAATGGATAAAGAAGATTTGGTATAACTATACAATAGGATATTACCCAGCCATAAAAAAGAATGAAATCTTGCCATTTTCAACAACATGGATGGATCTAGAGAGTATAAGGCTAAGGGAAATAAGTCAGGGAAAGATAAATACCGTATGGTTTCACTCATATGTGAAATTTAAGAAATCAAACAGTAAACAAAGCGGGGGGGGAAGAGTCAAACCAAGAAACAGACTCTTAACTATAGAGAACAGATGGTTCCCAGAGGGGAAGAGGGTGGGAGGAATGGATGAAATAGATGAAACAGAATAAGAGTACACTCATCTTGATGAGCACTGAGTAATGCATAGAATTGTTGAATCACTACATTGTACACCTGAAATTAATATAACACTGTATGTTAACTATACTGGAATTAAAATTTCTAAAAAAGACTTATGCTACAAAAATGTTTTAATAAAATATGAAAATACATCTTATGTGAAAAATGAGCATAGAAAACTATGCATATGGTATAGTTAAAGCACTAAATGAAAAGTATGCATCCAAGTGTTGACAGTATATACTTCTGGCTAGCAGTTGTACTGATGTGGTTGTTTTTCTACTCATCACACTTTTTTATATATTCCATAATGTACATCTATTATTTTTATAATGTTTAAATCAAAGATTAAGAAAATTTTCTCGAATTGGAAGGAACTTGACTCAGCCATAAAATCTTCAGTTGTGCTTGGCCTCTCCCCCTTTGAAATGAGTCCTTATCTCATCTTTCTCGTGGGCACTGTTAGGTTAATTCCTGGCCAGTGGACACTGGATCAAATTGAAAGCGAAAAGTGCAGGTTCATCTGAGCAACAGAACTCAAACATTTGACAATAGTTCTCAAAAGCAGTTCACATTCCATGTCTGAGATCTTTAAGTGTGTTAGAAAGGTTTAAGAGTAAATTGTCCCATGGAAAATTGCTAACTCAAAGTCTAATATTTAAAAGGTTGGAAGAGCCCCCAAACTACTGGGCAGTTCTCAGAAAGCCCTGGTTTGGTCAAAGAGGAATACTCTAGCAAAGACTGCCCAATAGGGGATTCCCATGCTGGGCAGAAATGGCCCAAACCTAGTACCTCTGCTGAGCTCAGTCAGCGGCTAGGAGCAGCCAGGGGGATCCTGCCTCTGAGCAACACTGTGGTGGACCCTGTCAGCCAGCTAAGGGAGATCTGAGCGGAGCACCTCTTGGATGCCATGGTAATGTATTTAAAGTATACTCTCTTCAGGGCACCTGGGTGGCTCAGTTGGTTAAGTGACTGCCTTCGGCTCAGGTCATGATCCTGGAGTCCCGGGATCGAGTCCCACATCAGGCTCCCTGCTCCGCGGGGAGTCTGCCTCTCCCTCTGACCCTCCCCCCTCTCGTATGCTCTCTCTCTCTCAAATAAATAAATAAAATCTTAAAAAATAAAAAAATAAAAAAAAATAAATAAAGTATACTCTCTTCAAAGTCTCCTTCTCACCGTTGAAGTAAAAACAAAACCAAAAAACCTTCTCCATAAAACAGCAAGTGGTAGGCTGCTTATATAGAGAGAAAATATTGAGCTTTCCCTTAAATGGGATTGTAGAAGAATACAGAACTTAGAATGGTTCCTAGCACATTATATATACCCGAGTATTTGTCGACTAAATTGTTATTTGATCCTTTTTTTTTTGCGTATAGTTGACACACAATGTTACATTATTTTCAGGTGTCCAGCATAGTGATTTGACAAGTTCATACATAGGCTATGCTCACAAGTAAAGCTACTATCTGTCCCATTACATCGCGATCACAATGTCATTGACTGCATTCCTTAACTGCACTCGGTAGCTGGAGGCCTGTATCTCCTCCCCTTCACCCCTTTTGCCCCCCCCCCCCCAGCAACCATCAGTTTGTTCTCTGTGTTTATAGTTCTGATTCTGGTTTTTGTTTACTTATTTTTTAATTCCATTTATGAGTGGAATCATACGTCTTTCTCAGCCTGACTTGTACTTAGCATAATACCCTCTAGATCCTTCCATGTTGTCTCAAATGGCATGATTTCATCCTTTTTTATGGCTGTGTAATATTCTATTCTGTAAATATACACCACATTTTCCTTATCCATTCATCTACTGATGGACATTTAGGTTGTTTCCATGGCTATTGTTAATAATGCTACAATAAACATAGCGGTGCATATATTCTGAGTTAGTGTTTTTGTTTTCCCTGGGTAAATACCCAATAGTGGAATTACTGGATCCTATGGTACTTCTATGATTCTTTTCCTCTCATGAGGCATAATAATATGCTGTTCTTAATTAAAGCCAGATACTTTATTTTTTAAAGATTGTATTTATTTGACAGAGAGAGAGCACAAGCAGGGGGATAAGCAAAGGGAGAGGGAGAAGCAGACTTTCCGCTGAGCAGGGAGCCCAATGTGGGGGTTTGATCCCAGGGTCCTGGGACCTGAGCCGAAGGCAAATGTTCATCCGACTGAGCTTCCCAGACGCCCTTAAGCCAGATACTTTAGATTTGATATTTCTAATCCTTATAAGAACCCTACAATTCGGACATTGTTAGTTGTCTTTACAAGTTGATACACTGAGGCTCAGCGAGGTTAAGTAACTTGACCAGGTCATTCAGCTAGTAAGTGGTGGTTCTGGGACTCAAACCTAGTACTGCTCCAGACCAGAAGTCTTCAACCCTGGCTAACCATCAGAATCACCTGCAGAAATTTAAAATATTCAGATGATCAGGCTGCACGCCAGACTGATTAAATCACTATTTCTTGAGGTGGGCCTAGACATTTGTATTTTTTTAAAGAGCTTTTACATGTGGGAAGTTCTATCGTTTCCAAGGTTGAGCACCACTGATCTATACCAACCCCTTCTCTTATTACAGATTGGGTAACTGGGCCTCAGAGAGGGGAGATTATCACATTTCACATTCCACAGCCGAAAGTGTCGGACCCAGAGCACAAATGAAGATTTTTCTAATCCCTTGTTGCCCTGTCCGAGATTACTTGACCATTCTTCCACTCTGGCACCACGTGGGCAAAGGGGCAAGGCTCTGCCCATATGACGGTTCTTGTGTGCCCCCCTGGTGGGATAAAATGGTATGGAGCCACTGTCTTGGGCAGTGCTTCATGGGTAAAAGAGTAAGGAGCTCTCCAGGCCTCTGTATTGCTAATCTAAACGCTGCATGTTGATTTATACAAGGTGGCTGCTAGGTTGGTGGCACTTTATAGCATCCTCGCACTTGGAAAGAAGAAAACAACAACATCAAAACAAAAACACAGCCACTCTGGATTGGTACAGTGCCTTCCCTCCAAAGACTTGTATATCACGCCCACTTGAAACCATATGAGACACTTCCTCGTCTAAAAACTCAGTGAGAAATTTTTAAGATCTTACAGAACCTGTTATTAAGGCAGTAGACTTATGGTTCGTCTCACAGGTTTTGGAGTCAAACATACCTGAGGACAAATTCTAGCTCTACAATTTATTGATCTTATAAACTTGGGTGAGCCACAGGGCATCTTTAGTCCTCAGTTTTATCACCTGTGAAATGGTCATTCTAGATGAGAAGATGAGCAGCCAGCAAAGGAGACAGAGGGAGAACGAGGGACTGGCACAGTAGAAGAGAAACCAGGAGAGTATGTCATCCTAGAGGCCACTCGAGTGTTGCGGATGGAGGAAATGACCAGCCGGGTCAGATGCTGGGATCCCTTAGGAAGGCAAGGCCCGAGAATGGACAATCCAGTTTAGCAAAGAGGAGGTCGTTAGTGACCTTGACAAAAGCCATGTTGCTGTAGTGGGTGTGGTGAATTCTGACTGGAGTAAGGAATTTGATAGATGAAGCGTCGGCTACTCTCTGAGAAGTTTTTCTATAAAGAGGAGCAAAGAAATGGGGTGGTCACTGGAGGACGAAGTAGTTCTGTCTTTAGAATGGAAGGACTAACAGCCTATGGGTGATGAGGCCGGGGATGACCCAGGGTGAGGGAAGAAGGGCTGCTGCCGGAGGGAGAGGAAGAATTCCAGGAGCAGCTCCCTTCCTAGGTCAGCGGGAGCGGGATGTGGTACCTGCATGAGCAGAGACATGGTTCATTTGCGATGACAGGGCCGGGGGGGAGGGGGGGCTCCGCACACAGCTGCCCTGCGGTGGGGGGAGGGGACGGGGCCTGGGCCAGCTCTCTTCTTGTGGAATCCGTTTTCTCAGTGCCGTGGGAAGCAAGGTCATCAGTGAGAGCACCTGCTTTTAAGTGAAATCAAGTACCTTCAAGAGGGCACCTGGGTGGCTCAGTTGGTTAAGCGACTGCCTTCGGCTCAGGTCATGATCCTGGAGTCTCGGGATCGAGTCCCGCATCGGGCTCCCCGCTCGGCGGGGAGTCTGCTTCTCCCTCTGACCCTCCCCCCTCTCATGTGCTCTCTCTCTCTCAAATAAATAAAAATCTAAAAAAAAAAAAAAAGTACCTTTAAGAGAGCAGGTGGTATGTTCTGATTTAGAAACATCACTCCGAGTGGTGGTGGTGTGGTTAGCGGGTAAGTCTGTGCTGAAAACCAATCATGAGGTTTGCATGTAACTTCAACTGAAATCCAAACAACAGTAAACACATACACGATGCTCTGAATTTTTTTTATTTTCTAATAACTATTTGAACCACTCTACAAAACATTCTACATTATTTAACAAAACTTCTGTAAAATTTAGAGTGGGAATTAGACCCCATTTCCTTACCCTCAAAAACATCTTGCAAACACTTATTTTCTTAGAGGATATTCAGCTTTGTGGAATTACTTACAGATGATGGTACCTTTTAGTTCCATCTACCAGCATGAGAATTTACCGTGAGCAGAAAACTCTTTAAAACAAAACACTATACATTTCTTTTTAACCATTTCAGATTAAGCTGTGTTGGGTGTTTTTCCAAAAGTTACGAGTAAGCTCAGTCTCCTTTCCCCGGTCACAGGCTCGCATTTGTGGCAGGTTTGTACAAAACCCACCCACTACTCCTCAGACTGCTCATCTAGGGACGCCCGTGGTTCCCGTCGTCACAGGTAGAAGAGAGAGTTGGCTAATTCCAAACTCGGTTCTTTGTGAATGCTCTGTGCCACCAGGAGGGTCAGCTTGTGTGCGTACTGACACGGGGCTGGGATGCTGATTAAGCCCTGAGGAGAAAACGTATTGACAGCAATTAAGAGGGTAACCTGTTCTTCAAAATAATCTATGTTCCTGAGTTTTATCCTCTGCTAATCCCAGACACAGTCGAAGGCATTCGCGGTAGACTTACTAAACTCGGCCGACAAAGGGCCACCGCATCACGGGGAGTACAGGCTCAGCGGGCGAGACGGGGCGGAGGGCCAGTTGGGCTCTGATGAACTGGGAGCCGGGAGCCATCACACTTAGTGCTAATCTACGTTTCCTGTGACTTGAGGCTCCAAGGGGCTCAGAGCAAACCTTGGCCTTGGACTTTGAGAGCAGCCCTGGGCTTCGTGCACGGAAACACAGAACAGACGCGTCCTCACGTTCCCACCAGACACGGCTTCAATTTCTTCAACTGCAACTTGGAAATAACAATACCCCGAGTGCCTCCCCGGCTCGCATACGAGAATGCATAGAATAAAGTCCTAAATAAATACTAATGTTCGAAGTAATAATAATAATGTTAACAGTTATTGCTGCTTCATTTCTATGACAGACCGGGTTTCTCCCACTGTGGACTCAGAACTCATTCATTCATTCATTCCTGCATGCATGCATGCATTCCTCCCTCGTGAAGTCAGGCGCTGTGCTGGGGGAGTTGGGTGACTTCGCCGGGCGGGAGCACTGAGCGTCCGTGTCCCACAGCGTCACTCACCGGCCAGTTGTAGTACACGTGGCACAGTTTGAAGGTGAGTCTCTGCATGTGGTCGGGCTTCAAGCCGTTGTCGTCGTAGATGACGTTATAGTGGGTGGGAGTAACCGTTCCCCGGGTGGCAGCCTGACTGATCAAGTAGAAGTCGTACCTGGGGGAAAACCGGCAGGAATGTGAGAAAGAGGCCTGACGCAGAGAACGCGCAGCGAACGTTTCACTGAAAACCGGCTTTCGAACAGCACTTGCCATTCAGGGCGTGTGGCTTCTGAGTCCACCACGGTGCCGAGCGGCGGGTTCTGCACCGACCGGCTCACTTCGGTGAAGAACCGCGGTGCACACTTCTTCCTGACCACAATCACCGACAGTTTGATGCTTGGAACCAGAAAGGCAAAAAGTGAGATGCAGAGAACCAAAACGAAGCTTGCAGCTTTCTATTCATCTTTCTTGGTAATTTCTAGAGAAATAAATTCACTCATTAGAAAAACACTGCAAAAATGAAGAAAGTCAAAATTACCCCCAACCTCAACTCCCCCTGCCCTGAGATGCACAGTTTTCAAAATTAGAGATTGTTCTTATTTGTGGCAAAAGTATGGCATGTCCACTCACCTGGCTGGTTTATATCACTTGGACAGGACGGGGGGAATGGTTAGTAAGGCAATGAGCTCCAACTAGCACTTCTAAAGGAAGATTTTCCAGAATTTTCCATGGAGACAAGATTTCCTTTTTTCCATTAGCAATAGTCACCCTATTTCACCTTCACCCTTCCTCTCAATTTCTGAATAGCAAGAGACCCACAAGTTCCTCTTACTCCTCAATCGTCGTTCCTGAGTCCTGCAGGACACATGCCTGGGAGGACGGACGGATGGACCAAATGTACATTTGGGCCAAATGTTGAATGACCAAGGATTAAAGTCAGGATTTGGTAAAACCAAATCCAAATACTGGTCATCATTCTCAAAGGAACCTCTGGGATGCAAAGATTATGGGGAAATCTCACTTTAAGCATTTTACTTTAAAAATATATTATTGTAGGGGCGCTCGGGTGGCCCAGTTGTTAAGCGTCTGCCTTCGGCTCAGGTCATGATCCCAGGGTCCTGGGATCGAACCCTGCATTGGGCTCCCTGCTCCGCGGGAAGCCTGCTTCTCCCTCTCCCAATCCCCCTGCTTGTGTTCCCTCTCTCGCTGTGTCTCTCTCTGTCAAATAAATAAATAAAATCTTAAAAAAATATATATATATATTATTGTTTTCAATATTGAAACTTTTAAAAGTTGATGTCATATTGCAAGAAAACTCCTTAGCTCTGTCAGCTGCTAAATGTATTCCTGCTAGCCCTAAATTGCATGCTTGTGATTCTGAATAGACACAGTCACCTGAGGTCAGTGGGGAGGGAGAGATTTGGGCTGTGGGGCTCTGGAGGCAGCTGCCAGCGATACTGCCCCCAAGCCATTATGCTCTCCCTCCTCGCTGACCGTCCCTCATGAGGTCCGGGCTCAGCTCCTCCGCACCTCATGGCGGCAACTTTGCCGGTGGTGCTGACGGTGTCACCCGACAGACGAATGCGGTGCTCTGCTTGGAGTAAGATGCTCTCCGAATATTTTAAGAAGCCAATTAAGATTACCATCCTCCCCCGTTTGTCAGTTCTAGTATTTTCCTTGCACCTGACACTTGACACACTCACTGAGGAAAACGTACCGCACCACTGAATCTAGAAACGTGGCGATGGAGCAAGGTGTTTAGGGTGGTCTGATCATCGGCAGCCCAGCCGGCCCTGCCCTCCACTGCTTTCAGCACCTCCCACCGACCTTAGCCGCACACCAGGGCCTGCACTTGAGGGGCCTTAGCCCTGGCTGTTGGATTTGGGCCTTGAATTTCAAACTGCAGCTTGTTTAGTTCTGCGGCTTATCAATATGCATGAAGCATCTTCCCCGCCAGCAGCCCTGTGGGCTTCCTGCTGAATCTCCGCATGAGCTGTTTTGCAGGACACCTGCCTTCCTCCAGGTGCCCCCACCCGGGCTCACCCCACCCTATTCACGGAAGAGCAACGTGACCACGCTCCAAGCCAGGGGAAATCTAACCATCCGGCTGTACCCACAGGATGCAAACACACAGCCACACTCCTTTTAATAGTTATAATCAATGTGCGATCATCGCGAGTGTGGGGAAAGAACGGTAATTGAATACCTGGCATTTGAACTTGCTTGCGTCACACTGCTCAGCAGCTGCGGAACCTCGTACTCAGTCAGTGTTTGCAGCTGCCCGTCCCCTACGCCGTCCCGGTACACGACTACGCGTGCCGGCAGAGCGTGGTTGTGGTCGTACCATCTGCTGAGCGCTCCTGCAGAACGTGGTGTTGGTCAGAAGAGAATGGCTCGTCCGACGCCAACAAGGAATAACATCCTCTTAGAGTTCAATGTTTTAGAGAAGTCCGTTATTACGGACCACTATAAAAGAGGGTAATTCCTAACTTGAGTTGTAACTGCAATAATATAAAAGCGGGTAACTTTAGGGAACATTTGGCATCTCGGCTATTTGAGGAATCATAATGGTTTCTATGGTATAACATCTTCTTAAACTTAGCATACACCTCTGTAGTGACATTTTAATATTTAAGCAATAAATGAAGTCATGCAATAGACATACAAATTCCCCAAACCAAATTAATACTAATTTAGTTCCTCCGAGTCTTTTTTAAATGCTATCAATAGATACAGACTGGATAATTTCATGTCATTTTCTTCCCCAACAAGCATAAATACGAAGACATAAGGAAAGGATGTGGCCACCCCTCTGAAAGCATCTCTTACCATGGACTCACCCAATTCGCTTCTAAGTTGCACCGACAATGCAAACTCTGAGAACATTTCCACCACTCCAACCAGAAACCGCCCCAAGACAGAGACCAGACAGTAACTTTTACTCAACACAAACTTTTCACAACTACTTTAAAAAAAGGATCAAGTTTTGAAGTGAGGGTAAGATAATATAATACTTATTTTCAGGTATATATTGGGCAATTGTTTTAGAAGAGTTTGTCGGGGAAATTCATTTTAGTTCAACAGAAGATGATCATATAAGGTAAGGCCATAACCAACACACATCACCAAATTCACTTTTTTAGGAAACAATATTTACAACCTCCCCCCACCCCCAGAGTTTATAGATGGGAAAAATGCACATCAGGAGAGGAAGTGAATTGTATGAGCTGCATTGCGAGGGAGCGCCAAAGCCAGACCCCGACCAGGGCTGGGGAGGAGATGGGGACGGGAGCCCCAGATACTGTTCCCACCGCATCCCACCCTGAAGAAGGCGCTCTTCCTCGCCTGCCTTCTTCCCCATCTTCTCCTGCTATGCCGCACTTCATCTGCCAGCATTCCTATCCCGGCCCCAAAGGCTTCCTTCCTAGTTCTAGACCTCACACCACTCTGTCACAATCCTTGTTTCTCTGGGATAGATTCCTTTGGTCTTTGCACTGCTTGCCAGAGCCACCAGCAGCTACAAAGTGCCCTTCCTGTTGGCTTTCTGTTTATTGCACACAGATGACACATGTAGATTCTACAGCATCTGTGAGCATGGGGCAGGACACAGCTGGGAATCTCCCACCGGGTGACAGTCGCCTCGGGCAGGCTTAGGGCATCTGCTTCCACCGCTTGGTCTGCTATGGGCACACGGACTCTGGGTCGGAAAGACTAGCGCTCAGAGCCCACCCCCACTGCTATACTTTGAGTACCAGTCATGAAAACTTTTAAGCAATCTGCAACATCAGTTGTTGTTCTCTGGAGGATACAGCGAGAAAACCACCTAAAGTGAGAAAAACACAAAAGTAAAGTTCAAATTCAAAATGTCTTCTATAAACATGCATTAGGATTAAATGAAGAAACAGAACAACCTAAGTGTCCACCGACAGAAGAATGGATAAAGATGATGTGTGCATGCATGCGCGCACACACAAAATACTATTTAGCCACACAAAAGAATAAAATCTTGTCATTTGTGATGACATGGATGGACCTTGAGGACATTAGGCTAAGTGAAATAAGTCAGAGAAAGACAAGTACTGTATGATCTCACTTGTATGTGAAATTAAGAAGAGAAAAAAAAAAAGCTTCTAGATACAGGGGCAGACTGGTGGGGTGGGGTGGGGGCCTTGGGTGAAGGAGATCAAAGGATACAAACTTCCTGATAGAAAATAAGTCAGTCTTGAGGATGTAATGAACAGCATGGTGAGCATAGTTAATAACACCTGCTGCACATTTGAAAGTTGCTGAAAGAGTAGATCTTGAAAGTCCTCATCACAAGAAAAATGAATTTTATGACTATGCATGTGATGATGTTAACTAGACTTACTGTGGTGATCATTTTGCAATATGTACAAATATTCAATCAGTAGGTTGAACACTGAAACTGATAAAATGTTGTATGTCATTATACCTCAATCGAAATAAAAAGAAACAGACATTATGAGTAGTACTTAATGCTCACGATTTTGTATATGCTATATGAGCACAATTATATTAAAAACCTCCCCTCCCCAAAAGAAATTTATTGGTAAGAGAAACTAAAGCATAGTGCTGGCATCAGACATAGTTGGGTTCAAATCCTGCTGGCATGCTCACCAGCCATGTGAACCTAAGCCTCGGTTTCTTCATCTGTACCAAGGACATATGCAAGGTGGTAAGGTAGTTACTACCTCATAAGGTTGTAAAAATTAAATTAGATAATATATATAAAGGACTTAGCACAGTACTTGGCACAAAATAAGCAATAATAAATAGAAGCCACATTATTATTATTACAAAGGAATTTATTAGTTTAGCAGATCTACTTTCAAAATATTCAAAGATTTCTCAAGCATAAACTTCTACTCCTATCAATGAGCCTTTTGGACTTGAAATCTGAACATGATTCACTTATTTTAATTTCAGAAGAAGTTCTCCTGCTTAAGTCATTAATTAAATAAAAGCACTTGGAAAATGAAAGTCATGGCTTAGTGGTAAGTATGCATCAACATTATTATATAACCAATAAGGACACAATTAGGAATGTGGCTAACAAACTGGAAATCCTTTATCTGCTTGATTAACGAAGTGACAGATGGGATCTCATACAACCTGGAATGAATTTGGAGTCACACCGCTACTCTTCCTGTTTCTCACCATCCCAAATATATACCTTACCACAAATTTACCTTTGTGGTAAAAGCTATTTGATAGCTTTTACCACAAATAGCTTACATCCAGGAATAAAATACGTCACAAACAGCTCCTGCAGCCTCAAAACACACTGCTTAGTTGCAAATAATGAAACAATTCTAAGAACTACAATTTATTAAGTACTATGAGTCAATATTTAATGTGTTACCCCTGAACCTGCTTATGTTTTCAACAGCTGCATAAATAACTACATCAACTCTCTGCAAGTGTTAATAACAACACGCATGTATTGAGCATATTGAGGCTGTGTTTTAAGCACTTTATCTTAGGTAATTTCCATACATGCCCTATGAAATAGGCATCATTGTCATCCTCATTTTACAGGTAACTACAAGTGACGCACAGCAAGCTTAAACAGCCAGATGTCAGACACAGAATAAGTAAGTGGCAGATCAGGATACAAATCCAAGCAATCTGAATCCAAAGCTCAGCGGCTTGACATAATATATGTGAAGTTCCTAGTACAGTACCCAGAACAGTGCAGATGTATAGAAAACAAATTCGTAAGAATTTCCATCACCCATCATTTTGGGAATATGATAGGTATATGAGTGATAGCTTGTCCTGATGTCTGCATAAATATAGTTTTTTCATAAGGCTACATATTATCTTGATATTATCAATTTATGACTAAAGTTTCATATTTTTAAAATGAGTGAGGAATACAAACTGTTTCCTGCTGTATGGTTTTTAGCTAAACCACAAACAATAATTAGAGAATATGTTGGGGTAATTGTAAAAGTACCTGGTGATTCCGGGGTTAATACTGGCCACAAATCCAACCACCACCATTCCCTTGCTGAATTCATCTTTACAGACATCGATACCGACCACCATCAGGGACTTTAACTGTGAAAGTAAATTTTTCATGATTTAATGGAATGGGGCATCATTTCCCCAAGTGATGATTTAATATCTTTTGAACTTTTAAATAATGAACTTTTGAAAAAAACCGTCCCTAGTTATTAAACTGTTTAAAGTGAAGCTATATACCAGCGAGACCAAGGGCCTGAGGAAGCAGGCTATTAAAACAGAAAGCAAAGAGACTAAAAGATGCAGGGCTGGCTGTGGCGCACACTTCGCTTCAGAGCCCCACTGCAGTAGCTACCGTCCTTTGGGGAGATGGACCAGTGTCTTCGGTGGCTGGAGAGGTTCCAGGAGGTGGTCAGTCATTTATCAGGGCCTCTGGGCTGTGGGGATCTGAAGGGGAAGTCCATTCCCCACTCTTCAGATGTCTAGGGGACCCTCACGGCTCAGTGGCTCTGCACCCCCTGGAGGCAGCCAGGGCTCCCCGCCTACATCCTGCTGATGGAAATGTAAGGAACGGACAACATTCCTTCACTTCTCATCCCCTCCCCTCCTTCTTCCTTCCACAGTGGCCAATAGTTCAGGAAGGAGAAGAGGACTTTCTCAGTTGCCACCACAGATCAAGATCAGAGCTCTGCCGGCCGCCCGAGCCCCGGGGAGGCCCCTCCAGGGTGCGGAGCTCCTCTGAGGGCCAGCAGCTGCTGAAAGCTGATAAAAGCAGAGACCCCGGGGCACAGATTTCCTGTAGCAGCAGGACGGTCCCAGATCAAGGCCCTCCAAGTCTCTGCCAACCCAGATTCTCGGTCATGAAACATGCTGTTAACAGCTCACCCGAAGCTCCCAGACAACGGGAGCCACACCTCAGCTTCTGGATGGTGTCCCGAGTCACACCGGAACCCAGAGCCCACAGACAGCAGACCCAACAAACAAAACAAACACTTCTGGGATCATGGGAAAATATCTCCCACTTGGATTTCATTGTTAAATTAATGAAAGGACTGATTGATTGCTAAAAGGAAAAGACTGTCAGACTGCTCACAGGGATCTCGACAGCCCACAGCTCGCCTCCGAGTTTGCAGGCCATTTGCATGGCGATCTTGGTGGCGATGCTCATCATCATTCCCTGTTTATTCAAGGTCCGAGTGAGCACACACTGGCTCGGCACTGGGCAGACGGAGCTCAGATATTTTTTAATGGAATCATAGTAGCTCTTCTGATTAGAAGGCAGGATACACATTACCTAAAAGGAAAAAAAAGAAGAAAAATGTTAGTTTACTTACGCTTAGAAGCAGCTTTACAAAAACTGAGGGGCACCTCAGTCGGTTAAACGTCCGACTCTTGATTTGGGCTTAGGTCATGAATGATCTTCAGGGTTGTGAGATGGAGCCCTGAAGTCAGGCTCCGCCCTAGGCTCCAAGCCTGCTTAAGACTCTCTTTCTCCCTCTCCCCCTGCCCCTCCCCCCCCACCTCACGCATGTGTGCTCTCTCAAAAAAATAAATGCATGGATTCTCCAAATATCTCTTGCCCTTAAATTCCGAAGAAGCAAATACTAACATGCCTAAAGTTGTCTTAAACGGCCCTTAACCACTGACAATTGGTCAATGCCACTTGAAACGCCCTTTTATCAGCCGCCTGCTCTGCAGTCCCACTCCAAAGCTACCCACCCCTCTTGGCTTTCCCTGCCTCACATCTCTTCTGATTTGATTGTTAGGCTCCCCAAATTCCCTCCTAACCTAGCTCCTTCTCCAGCTCCCTCCCTGCCCCCTTATTGGCCCTTTCCTGTGGCTCCCCAGCTCTCATTCCCCACCATCTCCTCCCCCAGCCTGACCCACACATAGGCCAAGTGGAGGATTAGCTTACAAAGTGGTCTTTTCTAGGTACTAGGTACTAGACAACAAAAATAAAATAAACAAACAAGTATTTGTTTGTTTACTTTGACTTGGGAGTAAGGATATGGCGGGGGAGGGAAAATAAGGAGAAAGAAGCTTCAGGTCCCCAGGTATTTTTAAATTCTACCATCTCTTTCACCGCCCCTATTTCTTATCAGGTGTTTCTCTCCGAAGGGCCTCTCCTGGCCTACCTACATCTTCTGTCTTTTAGCCAAATTATAGAAAAGACAGGCACTGTTATGATTAGCAGAAGACAAAGTGATTTTCCACCTACAGATCTGTTCAAAATATAATGTCAAGGGCTAAAATTATTTACACTTAATTATATAAAATAGGGAAATATATTTGTCAGCAAAATCCTCTTAGAAGTCTTCCTTCCATCCTATGAATTTGGGGCCAAGCCAGGTAGGTGACACAACAAAGCAGTGGTCCAACGGGGACTGGGGCCAAAAGAAGGTGAGAGACAAGTGAGATCTGTTGCCTATGAGGGGATGGAGGTGTAAGCGATATGTGAATAACAGGAGCCATGCTTCCCCCATCAGAGAAGGGAGGTACAAACATGGATGTGGGGAACACATCCCTGTGCTATTGGACTGGAACTGGAGGTGTGGACATGTTTTTAACATATACATACACACACACGGTAATAACACAGATGTAAGTGTGTATGTATCTACAGTCAACCCTTGAACAACTGTGCAGGTCCATTTGTATGCAGATTTTTTGATAAATATAGTCCAGTACTGTAAATGTATCTCCTCTCCCTTACAATTTTTTTAAAATTTTTTATTGTTATGTTAATCACCATACATTACATCATTAGTTTTTGATGTAGTGTTCCATCTTAATAATATTTTCTTTTCTCTAGCTTATTTTAAGAATACAGTATATGGTATATATAAAATACAAAATATGTGTTAATCGACTATGTTAATAGGGCTTCCAGTCAACAGTTGGCTAAGGAATTAAATTTGGTGGGAGTCAAAAGTCATACAGGGATTTTTGGCTGTGCAGGGGTCTGTACCCCTAACTCTCACATTGTTCAAGGGTCAACTATATATGAGTACATATATGTAGACACATGCTACACATATTCCTAGCTATGCCCATTGAGAAAGCCAGGGGGCAGTGACACCCCAATAACAAATGAGCACACCTAGTTGACCAGATTTTGATTTCTAAATACTGTTCTCTACCAAAAGGCATCACGGCTCATTGAGAAATATCTAATTCCAGAGCTGGGCAGCAAAACTTCAAGATTAACTTGGAATACCTTATTGTGCCAGACAGTAAGGAAGTGTCCCAAAAAAGATGGGGACATGTCAAAAAGACACAGAAACCAATCTGAATGGGTCTCCCACTAACAAAATCAGGAATAATTTCGGCATCAAAATAAATAACAGTAGTAATAGATGATAAGCTGGTAAATAAAATAGGAAACCATGAATCCATAGCGATATAAATAACTGAACAAAGAAATGGGGAGAAGAGAAAGCTCTTCCTTGTAACATAATGCTACCTACTAAATGTAGAAGGAAATACAATGCTACATACTAAATGTATGAAATGAGAAAGCCACCATTTGGCAATCACCATAGTAATAATGGGTTCAGATAAGAATTATCAATGGATTCTGAAACTAGCAGGTAAAAGTTTGATGAGAAACAGCATATTTACATAGTCTCAAAGTATCTTTCTGCAAAAAACAAAAACACCTGATTAATTACAAAGAGAAGAGTAGATGTACAACAGAGAAACTTGGCAGATACCACCTTAATGGGGTACCTCCCAGTAGGACGTATTAAGAAAACAAGATCATTGCTGCAATACTCTTGCCAAAAGTGCATAACCTGAATTGAATTATAAGGAAACATCAGACAAACCCAAATTAAAGGACATTATATAAAATAACTGATCTATACTCTTCAAAATTGGAAGGTCATCAAAACTATGGAACTGTTCCAGATTGAAGGAGGGTCTAAAGAGACAAGACAGCTAAGTGCAATGCATCAGATCCTTTTACTAGAGAGGACATTTTGAGGACAAATGGAGAAACGTGAATGGAGTCTGTGGATTAGCTGGTCTTACTGTTTCCTGCTTTTGATGGTTATCCCATGGTTCTGCAAGAGAGTGACCTTGCTTGTACAGAATATGCACTAAAGTATTCAAGGGCAATAGGGCATCATGTCTGTAACCTACTCTCAAACGGTTCAGGGGAAAAAATGACAGACAGACAGATATAGGAAGGAAGGAAATGATAAAGCAAATACGATAAAATGTCAACAATTGGGAGAATCTGGGTGACCGGTATATGGGAGTTCTTTGTACAATTTTTGCGATCTTTCGTTAAGTTTTATTTTGTTTTTTGTTTGTTTGTTTTTATTATTCTTATGTTAATCCCCATACATTACATCATTAGTTTTAGATGAAGTGTTCCATGATTCATTGTTTGTGCATAACACCCAGTGCTCCATGCAGAACGTGCCCTCCTCAGTACCCACCACCAGGCTAACCCATCCTCCCACCCCCCCTCCCCTCTAGAACCCTGTTTGTTTTTCAGAGTCCATCGTCTCTCATGGTTCGTCTACCCCTCCGATTTCCCCTGCTTCATTCTTCCCCTCCTGCTACCTTCTTCTTCTTCTTCTTTTTTTTTTTTTCTTAACATATATTGCATTATTTGTTTCAGAGGTACAGATCTGAGATTCAACAGTCTTGTACAATTCACAGCGCTTACCAGAGCACATACCCTCCCCAGTGTCTATCACCCAGTCACCCCATCCCTCCCACACCACCCCCCACTCCAGCAACCCTCAGTTTGTTTCCTGCAATTAAGAATTCCTCATATCAGTGAGATCATATGATACATGTCTTTCTCTGTTTGACTTATTTCACTCAACATAATACCCTCCAGTTCCATCCACGTCATTGCAAATGGCAAGATCTCATTCCTTTCGATGGCTGCATAATATTCCATTGTATAGATATACCACATCTTCTTTATCCATTCATCTGTCAATGGACATCTTGGCTCTTTCCACAGTTTGGCTATTATGGACATTGCTGCTATAAACATCGGGGTGCACGTACCCCTTCGGATCCCTACTTTTGTATCTTTGGGGTAAATACCCAGTAGTGCAATTGCTGGATCATATGGTAGCTCTATTTTCAACTTTTTGAGGAACCTCCATACTGTTTTCCAGAGTGGCTGCACCAGCTTGCATTCCCACCAACAGTGTAGGAGGGTTCCCCTTTCTCCGCATCCCCGCCAACATCTGTTGTTTCCTGACTTGTTAATTTTAGCCATTCTGACTGGTGTGAGGTGGTATCTCATTGAGGTTTTAATTTGGATTTCCCTGATGCCGAGCGAAGTTTTATTTTGTTTTTAAGGGGAGAAAAGTGCTCTTAGTGTTAGAATTCCCTTTGTTTAATATATCATCCCCACGGGCCTTTTTTTGTGTCTGACTAAAAGAAAAACAGACATGGCTACACTGCTTTGCGGGAGATGCAGAGAGGCATGCTGGGAGTCTGGATGCATGTATTAGGGAGGTAAGACACTGCAGTGCAGTGAGAGGCTGGGGCCTGGGACAAGAGGAAGCATTTCCAAGAAATAAGAAAGGCTGAGAGATTTTCAAGAACAAGGATGCCAATTTTAACTTGTCTGCAGTGTTGGGGTGTGTTCTACTCATGCCTTGGCCCCAAACCCTCCACCAAGCCAGCTCCACCCATGCACACACACAGTGCTTTGGGAAATGAGGCAGTTGTGGGAGCTGATGTAGCGCAGGGGGCATGGCACTCGGGAAAGAGGCGAGAACCCAGAGGAAGCCGCCATAGTGACACAGAAAAACCCAAGCTCTCCCAAGAACCCACTGAAACACTGGGGGCCCCAGCATTTATGGGGTACGATGGGAGTCACTTTATCTTAAATCTTAAATAAAAGATGACCCCCCAGCAAGTTAAAAAATGTAGACATTCAAGAGGATGAGATAGGAGTAAAAATAAGTATTTAAAAATTAATATTAGAAATATGAAAAGGAAATAAAGTATTGATTAAAATACTAAGATTAATACTTTCTTGGGTTCTTGGGGAAATGCAGAGACATTTGCAAACATATCATGGGAGAATGTGCTCACATTCCTTCTTCTAAGGAAAGAAGACTGTTAGATATAAAGAAAAAATTAAAATTATACATCAAAACAAAAATTATCCTATACTTACCAGCTGAACATTAGGATCAACATATTTCTGTAGAGCTTTAAGGAATGCAGCTGGATTTTCTTGTACTTTTATGCTACATAAAAAGATTAATTTTGAGGATATGTAATTCCCTTTTTAGTAACACATAATCATAGAGTTAAAAATAATACAGCTTTTTATAATCCCACTACAAGATACACCAAAACACTTACTAATCAATTTTATTAGCTTAAAAATAGTCTGGTGGAAAATGCATTTTCTCAATTGTATATAATCCCTACAATTAATAATTCTGTTGTTCAAAATGAGGTTAAAAGTGAGCTTTTGAAATCACAAGTCTCAATACCACGGGTCTGAAACCGCTTTGAGTTAAACTGGAATTAAAATTTCTCTATGGGCGCCTGGGTGGCTCAGTCGTTGAGCGTCTGCCTTCGGCTCAGGTCATGATCCCAGGGTCCTGGGATCGAGCCCCGCGTCGGGCTCCCTGCTCAGCGGGAAGCCTGCTTCTCTCTCTCCCACTCCCTCTGCTTGTGTTCCCTCTCTCGCTGTGTCTCTCTCTGTCAAATAAATAAGTAATATCTTTAAAAAAAAAAAAAGATTTCTCTAATACTGAATCTCTGTAAGAACTTTAAAAGTCTCAAAAATCATCAGATGAATGAGACCAGTTTATTCAACTAATCTGAATGGTTCAGACTAAAAGATTTTTTTTTCCTTAGTGACTGCTTGTTTGGAGCCTGGAATATTTAGCCTGTATCAATCAGTCAGCAAGTACTTATCTGTTCTGTGCTTACATTATGTTAGGGGCCAGACGCTATAGAAGTAATTCCCACACAGAGGACTTCATAGATAGTTTCTTTATGTAGAATCAGCTTCTGAGAGGTGTATAGGATTGGACTGTCCTAATGCCCAGTGGCCTTTTAAAACTTGCCCAGCAGGTGGCAGGACCACTGTTCCCTGCTCACTGATTCTAACTGAGCTCCAAGAATGGCCCGCCGCTCTGAAAACAACTAAATGTTCCTGACTTTTCCAAATCAATCTCTTGCATGCAGACTCAGCAGCCATCTTACTGTCCATTCTTTCCAAACTCATCAGGCAAGTGTTTCAGATAGGAGGAACTATGCATATAAATCCAGCAGGTAAAGGGCACCTAGGTGGCTCGGTCAGTTAAACACCAGGCTCTTGATTCCAGCTCAGGTCATGATCTTAGGGTCGTGAGATCTAGTCCCACACTGGGCTCTGCGGCCTGCTTAATTCTCTCTCTCCCTTTGCCCACCCCTCCCTCCCCACTCTCCCTCTCTCTAAAATAAATAAATAAATAAATAAATGTAACAGGGAAATGGATACTTCATGGGAAAGATAAAAGGATGGAATAAAATATGGGCTTTCAAATAAAACAGGCTAAGAACAGAACACGGCACGGGCTTGTGCGTAGAATTCACGTAAGAAAGAGCTTGTGCCGTCATCCCAAGCCAAGTCTGTGACTTGGGCTTGTTTCATTCATCTTTTCCTGCTTTTTTAGCTCCTGGGTTAAAAGAAATTAGAGCAGGTGAAACTGAAACCAGGCGATTTGTTAACAGATGTGATAAGAGATGCATTCTAAACTACAGCGTAAAATGAGACTTTGGGGACATCTTTGGTTTTCAACAATGCTTGTACTGCTGATGTAGTTAATTAGTAACCACGTGTTTAAAGAATAACTTCCCACCTTGCCAATTAGGACATTTGCCCTTCCACAATAACAGCAACAAAAAGAAGTATGCATTCCTCATATCAAGCTCAATAAAATGAGGCATGACCAATTTTACTGCTTTTCTAAAGCATAAACAATATCCAATTTTGAGTGATTGTGCATGTAGAGATCCCTTACTAAACTGAAAGCAATTTATTTATCTTTCTCATTCCCAGCAAATGGCATAGCATCTAGTATACAGTAGACACTCAATAAATGTTCAAAGACTAAATGCCCAGAAACTAATCTTCTACTACAGTAACAGAATCAGAAAAGCTTATTTCAGATCTATTTTTACATTAAATTTTCTTAAAGGGTATTTATTTGAGAGAATGAGTGGGCTGCAGGGGCAGAGGGAGAGAGAGAGAAAAACTCAAGGAGGCTCCATGCCCAGCGCGGAGCCCAATGTGGGACTCGATCTCATGACTCTGAGATCACGACCTGAACCGAAACCAAGAGTCAGACGCTTAACCGACTATACCACCCAGACGCCCCTCTTTCTTACATTAAATTATAAAGCATAAAATCTATCAAATAAGTCAGGAAATGCAACTTTTATATTTTTCAATATCCTGTTTCCTATTAAGTTTTATAAACAACTGATATGAAAGAATTAAGGAAAAAAAGTTAACGGACTTATTAAGGATTTATGGCCCAACTAGTACTGAAAAGATCTTGGAAGTAATGAGACTACTGCCTAAAGAACTGTGAAAACAGTTTTACAAAGACCAACATAAAATATATTTCAACTGTATAAAACTTCAGTCACTACAAAATCTATCTACTTATAACTATTTTCTTGGTACTTTATATTAGGAAACTTTACTGAGATAAAGCTTTTGTAGCTACATCAGCCATCGTTTCTGACCTTCTAACTAAACCAAATTAATAGATGAAAACAGTTGGGATGATTTCCTGTGTATTCTCACATTTTGGGGTAGTCCACATTAAATCCCATGGAACTTCCAACTCTCCTCAAGCAGTGCAGAAAATCCTCGGTCACATTTTCATCTCTGTTGCTACATATAATCAACCATTTATTCAAAGACTGTGCACTTAAAATCTTGCAATTTCGCATATTCTTGGACCACTCAGCAGCAGATCCAGGTTGACACTGAGAAAAATAATGACCATGAAAGGGTTGAACACATTTATTCAGAGAGCACCTCCACTCCTACTATTGTTATGGGCTGGTGCAAGACCCGGGAAAACTGCCCAAGACACTCTGAGGCCTGTGACCTTTAGTCTACTCAGTTCCTAGAACCCAAGTTCAGAAAAGCAAGCATTGGTCCAGAAGCCCATGACCACCGCTAGGGGGCGGGTTCTCCCATTTTAGTGCCCCTTCTCCTAAGAAGACCTGTTTCCATGCTAAAGAAATGCAACAAAATAGCTCTGAGAAAAATGATTTTGCTTACAGGGATGCTGATATAGATCATATTAAATATTTAAATCCTACTTCATATGTGGAATCGAAACTGAGCTTCTCTTTATTGACTCCTGACCACAATCTTAATGGGGGCCTACTTTTTGGTACTTTATAAACTTTGGTTCTGTTTTGCTTTTAAAAGTAGTTTTTCCTCAGCTTCTCCAGTGAGGGTTTTGGTAACTTGGATAGATTATAGAAAAGAAATGATGAAAAATTCCCATGCCATCAACACGAAACTTCCGTTGCTCAGTTACATTCGTTTAGACATGTCAGCTTATTATATGACAGAAAGATGAGAAGAGGGCCTTTAAAAATGAAATATGTAATTGGCTTCAAAAACTAGCAAAACAGAGGAGAAAGTAGAAAGATAATGCACCATTTTTGCACAAAATAGGTTCTTTTCTTCAACTGAAGCCTGAAAGAGGTGTCTCTTCAGGTTTCAGAATGCCCCTCTCCCTGGGGATGGGCTGGGGATGGGCTCTGGGCACATTCCTTCATGTTGATGGCAACCAAGCAGCATTTTACTTTGGGGGGAAAGAAAGAACCCTGGTATCAGGAAACACAGTCTATTGGAATTAACTCTCACCAGTTAAAACATTTTCTCAGGTACTATGGATTGTGTGTGTGTGAGAGAGAGAGAGAGAGAAGAGTACTACAACACCTAATAGGTGGGCATGTTTTAATTGTCATAGCATGAAATGCCATTTTTCTAATCCGTCGTTAAATGAGAAACCAAACCACACTGACCTAAATCAGGTCCAGTGGGTGCTAAGTCCTCACAAGTACACTCAGATTGAAAAGGAAAACAGAAGGGACCTCAAGGTTTAGAACAAAGGGAGGACATGGACATGGAGAAACCGAACGACTATTAGAAGACCACTAGTCACTCTTGCATATGGTCAAACGTACACATATTTAAGCAAATACTTTTAAATGAAAAAAGAATCACAGTACTTACTACATGGTCTTGCATTAATATTTTTTCTGAAGGCAAAACCCGCCCAGTCAGAGACATCTGGCATCCAAAATGCAGCCCCCAGGTCTCCAGTTCAAAACGAGCATCCTTGTTTCTGTTGACAGAATTGAGTTTTAAATCATTAATTATTTTCTAAAGACTTTATATCATTAGAGAGAGAATTATAACTTAATGAATTATTCAGAGACTAATTTTTTTTTTTAGGATTCCTGACTTCTATTTCTACTCACCATCTTTTTCCCCTGCTTAAACGAATGATGGGACAACTGAACCCATTTGGGACATGCAGAGATGGAGAAGGTTTCCAGTGTGGCACTCTGGTCAGCAAAATGGGCCTGTGAGCCAGACAGACCAGGGTTTAACTCCTAGTGCTGACATTTCATAATACGTAACCTTGAGTAAGATCAAATCTTTTAAAGCTACGGTTTCCTTTTTGGTAAAATGTAGGGATAATAAGCCTAGCTACTTCGGAGGGTTGATGTAAAGATTAAGCAGACATGGAAACTGCTACCACAGTTAGTGGTGTGCTCAATAAATGTTCGTCATTTTTCCCAATAAGAAACGT